>NC_079399.1:22840256-22878693 GCF_029220125.1 Pseudoliparis swirei | reverse complement strand
GACCTCCAGGGCTATGTGACCTCCAGGGCTCTGTGACCTCCAGGGCTCTGTGACCTCCAGGGCTCTGTGACCTCCAGGGAAAGTCCACAAGAAACAAGGGCAGCAGATCAAACAAGAGGGAGAAAGATGAAAGAGGGCAAATAAAGGGAGCTTAGAAAGTGTGAGGCCTCTCAGTCAGTCTCAGAGCTGTGATGCTGGTCAGTGAAGACGTCATGAGAGTTATTACTGTAAAGATGTAAATATGTAGAGATGTAAAGATGTAAATATGTAGAGATGTAGAGATGTAAAGATGTAGAGATGTAGAGATGTAAAGGTGTAGATGTGTAGAGATGTAGAGGTGTAGAGATGCAAAGGTGTAGAGATGCAAAGGTGTAGATGTAGATGTGGGAAGATGTAGAGGTGTAGAGATGTAGAGATGTAAAGATGTAAAGGTGTACAGATGTAAAGATGTAAAGGTGTAGAGATGTATAGATGTAAAGGTGTAGATGTAAAGATGTAGATGTAAAGGTGTAGAGATGTAGAGATGTAAAGGTGTAGATGTGTAGAGGTGTAGAGATGTAAAGGTGTAGAGGTGGATATGTAAAGGTGTAGATGTAGAGGTGTAGAGGTGGATATGTAAAGATGTAGAGATGTAGAGGTAAAGGTGTAGAGGTGTAGAGATGTAGAGATGTAAAGGTGTAGAGATGTAGAGGTGTAGAGATGTAGAGCTGTAGAGATGTAGAGATGTAGAGTGGAGAGATGTAGAGCTGTAAAGGTGTAGAGATGTAAAGATGTAGATATGTATGTAAGATCACATACACTCACATAAACACGTCTGTGACGTTCACAGCTGCCAGTCAATTATAGATGTAGGTCAAATGAGCCTCAGATCAGTAACAGTAGGGTAGTGCAGAGCCAATGGGAGCAGAGGGTGAGGGAGAACAAGGGATGAGGGACATAACGAGAGAGAGAGAGAATCACAAAGAGGTTCCTAGAGAAGTCGGTCAAGTGGAGCACAACCTCGCTGTTAAGCACGATCACGTACACAACGTGTGCCGCTCATGCAGAAGATGAAGAAGATGAAGCTGAGACTGCAGTCTGTAGATATTATGTTCACAGAAATCCATTTTAATCCATCGATCTTCAGAGAGAAATCAGTTTTTGATCCAGAAATCTTGAGCATACCGTCAGAGGCAGGGGACCGGACCAATGAGGTTAGGCCTTTGAGGCAGGAGGCCGGACCACCAGGCAGGGGGCCGGACCAATGAGGTTAGGCCTTTGAGGCAGGAGGCCGGACCACCAGGCAGGGGGCCGGACCAATGAGGTTAGGACCCAAATGCCGACATTACTGCAAAAACCAATCTTTAATCCAAACAACTAACAGGACGACAAACACGCGGACCAAACAGTACGAAGCCACACCGGGAATGAGACGAACAGGGTTTACATACAGGCAGGCGGAGGTGATTGGACAACGGGGAACGAGACACAGGTGAACACAATGAGGGCGGGGCCAGCAATCACACAGAAGGAAACAATCAGGACCAGGGCAGCCAATCACAGGGAGACAGACGACACAAGGACTTCAAAACAAGACACAAACTACAGATCATGACACGATCAGACTAGAGGAGACCAACCAGCTCAGTAAACTTCAAGCATGTCCTCTTGTAGGAGGAGTTAAAGGAATAAAACAGGCACCAATGAGTAGGGTTGTGTACCGGAAACCGGTGCCAATGTGGTACCGGTTCCAATACAACCGGTATTACCCGGACCGAAACACAACGCACATTTCGGTGCATCCTTCCGGTGCCTGAACCGATTGAAATTGAAAAAAACTATTGTTGTGAACTTCTCTGGTGACTCCGCCCTGTCAGCAGGTCGAGCCTCTCATATTTAACTCTGACAGCGGAGGCTGCGCCGTGTGTGACTGTGAGCCCGTGTGGAGCACACCAGCGTCAGGCTGGGCGCGACGGGGAGGCCGTCACCGGTCCCCTGAACACGGGGAGACCGATGATGATGAGCAGCCGTAACTCAGATTAGTACCGTATCGTTGATTGCAAGTCTTGCATTCATAAAAGTAGCCCAAGAAATAATAAATTAGCCATTATAACCATGTTTAAGCTAGCTCGTAGCTAGCACTAGCTACGAGCTACGAGCGTGACAGTCTGCTAGCAGATGTGTTGGTGTCCAGCGATCCCGGCTGTTTACCCGGTGGAGGAATAAAGACCGTGGGGCATCACTTTGTTTCAGTGTAACTCTCGCTGTCAGAAGCAAAACGTTATGTGTCACATGTCATCTTCAGTACCTCTGATTGGTTGTTCTCTTTGCCCATCAAAACAGTGACAGGATTAACCCTATAAGGCAGGGGTCGGGAACCTATGGCTCGCGAGCCATATATGGCTCTTCCGGTGACGGCATATGGCTCTTTTGAGTTTGAGTTAAAAAAAAAAAAAAATCTCCGCCCGCCACTCTGTAATTTTCTCTATCGCGCCAGATCACAGCAGAAGTAATTTAAGGTCCCTTTCTTGAAGACGTCTTTGTTCTTTTATTAAACTAAACGTCTGTTATTGATCGTCTCTACAGTAGCATGTCATTCTGTCTCTACGTGTCGCGTTAACACTTCTTGGCTCTCCGTCTCGCGCGCCGCAGAGCTCTGATGCCGTTAAAAATACTGTATGGCTCTCAATGAAATATATTTAGAAATATTTGGCTTTTATGGCTCTCCCGTCAAAAAGGTTCCTGACCCCTGCTATAAGGTCTGCACATGACAATATATATATATATATATATATGCACACACATCATATAACGGAGAACATGTATTGTGTATGTTAACAGTCTGATATCCGTTGTGTGTCGGTGCTCCATGATAACAGCTTCTACAGGGAATATGGCCAAAGAGGTTTTTAATGTCCTCATTGTGCGTTTTAAAAAAAAGTATCGGTTCAGGCACCGTTTAGCACCGGTATCGTTTTAAAAGTACCGGTTTAGCACCGGTATCGGAAAAAACCCAAACGATACCCATCCCTACCAATGAGAGGGAGAGTAATGAGACTCAGTGAGGGTGAGGAGGGCCGGGCAGGAGGAGAGGCTGAGAGGATTGTCGTAGAAACAGGAACAGCTGCTGGCAGGATGCCAGCTCTCCAGGAGAAAACAGGAGAAAACAGGAGAAAACAGGCCGAGGGAGGAGGAGCCCTCCGCCGGGCCCTCGGGTTAATGGGCTCTCTGGGCAGAACGAGGGCTTCCCCTCAGCCTCCTTATCTCCTCCGGCCTGCTGCATGTCGGGGATGCCTCCTCGGCTCCGTCACCTCGCTGGCTGCAGCCCAGGAGTGACAGACGAGCGGCTTTACGCTGTAATCCGCTAATTATATCCATTAAGGGGGCTGAAGAACACAAATTATTCCTGTCAAGAGGCGGAAAGTGAAATGGCAAACACAGGTGCCGGCCGCACAGGTACAAAGGAGCCGGAGCATCAAGGCTCCGTCATTGTGCCCCGATAACTCAAAATGTGTTCATTTGTTCAACGTGGTGATGACATCACTCCCCCCAAAAAAGAAGCAGAAAGAGACAGAATGATGAAGAAAGGAACGAGCGACGTGTGAGTTCAGGGTGAGTGTCAGTGAAGAGGACTGAGAGCCTTAAGGTGCGTTCACACCAAAAGCAAAGCGATTTTTCTACTCGCTCGACCGTTCACCGTGTTCTCACCATGAGCGTCGAGGCGCTCCGCGAGGGGCGGGGCTTATCTCCGTGTCTCGTCTCCGTAAAGACCGTTATCATCTCCTTCATCCACCAGAATAACACCACTAGTTCTGCTTTATACTTGTTGTGGACGTCCCACACACTGACGCCCTCGTGTTTGGGTTCATGACATTATATCATATATATATATATATATATATCAATATATATATATATATTGTGGCATCACAAGGGGCCAGGTAGTGGAGGGACGCTACATTCCCACTCAAGTACAGCGGCCACATGTCAAAATGGCCGCTCGGGTGGAAACTACAGCTCCCAGACTGCCTCACCACTCACCAGCTGCAGGAGCTTAGGACAGCTAATTGAGGAAGAGCTGGGAAGCTTAAGAGGAGACAGAGGGGAGAGGAAGGAGGGAAGGAGCTGGACCAGCCAGGAGTGGAAGGGCCTCCAGGATGAAGACGAGCCCAAGAGAACGACACAGAGGAGGACTTTGTTAAGCGGACTTTGTTTGAAGATAAGCTTTTGTTTAAAGAACCTTTTTCTGCCCCGGGACGCTTTTTGTTGAACTATGGACTTTTTCTTATTTTTGTTGGAATAAATAAACCTTCCCGTTCATTTTAAACATTGCACTTTTGCCAGTTTTTACTTCTCCCTTGCACTGCCCCACCCTAGACGGCACTAGAGACAGCCCGTGACGTGACAATATATATATATATATATATATATATATTCATGACATCACCCGTAGGCTCACTCAGCTCGGTCACTTTCACCGATGAAGTTACTGTTACGTCTGAAAGACTTCCGCTTCCAGCGCTACCAGAGCGGAACATCTAAACGCTGTTTTTGTGTTCATAACATTATAATATATAATATATGTTATTGTGTTCATAACATTATAATATATAATATATGATATTGTGTTCATAATATATTATATATGTTATTGTGTTCATAACATTATAATATATAATATATGTCATTGTGTTCATAACATTATAATATATAATATATGTTATTATGTTCATAACATTATAATATATAATATATGTTATTGTGTTCATAACATTATAATATATAATATATGTCATTGTGTTCATAACATTATAATATATAATATATGTTATTGTGTTCATAACATTATAATATATGTTATTGTGTTCATAACATTATAATATATAATATATGTCATTGTGTTCATAACATTATAATATATAATATATGTTATTGTGTTCATAACATTATAATATATAATATATGTTATTGTGTTCATAACATTATAATATATAATATATGTCATTGTGTTCATAACATTATAATATATTATATATGTTATTGTGTTAATAACATTATATGTCATTGTGTTCATAACATTATAATATATAATATTGTGTTCATAACATTATAATATATAATATATGTCATTGTGTTCATAACATTATACTATATAATATATGTTATTGTGTTCATAAAATTATAATATATCATATATGTTATTGTGTTCATAACATTATAATATATAATATGTCATTGTGTTCATAAAATTATAATATATAATATATGTTATTGTGTTCATAACATTATAATATATAATATATGTCATTGTGTTCATAAAATTATAATATATAATATATGTTATTGTGTTCATAACATTATAATATATGTCATTGTGTTCATAAAATTATAATATATGTTATTGTGTTCATAACATTATAATATATAATATATGTCATTGTGTTCATAACATTATAATATATAATATATGTTATTGTGTTCATAACATTATAATATATTATATATGTTATTGTGTTCATAACAGTATAATATATCATATATGTTATTGTGTTCATAACATTATAATATATAATATATGTTATTATTTATTATAACATATATTCTATATTATAATATATAATATATTCTATATTATAATATATAATATATGTTATTGTGTTCATCACATTATAATATATAATATATGTTATTGTGTTCATAACATTATAATATATTATATATGTTATTGAGTTCATAACATTATAATATATAATATATGTTCTTGTGTTCATAACATTATAATATATGTTATTGTGTTCATAACATTATAATATATTATATATGTTATTGTGTTCATAACATTATAATATATAATATATGTTATTGTGTTCATAACATTATAATATATTATATATGTTATTGTGTTCATAACATTATAATATATAATATATGTTATTGTGTTCATAACATTATAATATATAATATATGTTCTTGTGTTCATAACATTATAATATATGTTATTGTGTTCATAACATTATAATATATTATATATGTTATTGTGTTCATAACATTATAATATATAATATATGTTATTGAGTTCATAACATTATAATATATAATATATGTTATTGTGTTCATAACATTATAATATATAATATATGTTATTGTGTTCATAACATTATAATATATTATATATGTTATTGTGTTCATAACATTATAATATATAATATATGTTATTGAGTTCATAACATTATAATATATAATATATGTTCTTGTGTTCATAACATTATAATATATGTTATTGTGTTCATAACATTATAATATATAATATATGTTATTGTGTTCATAACATTATAATATATAATATATGTTATTGTGTTCATAACATTATAAAAAATCGCTTCGCTCTTGTTGTGAACGCACCTTTCGAGGGGAGAACATGACCTCAAACAGGATGTAGAGATTACACGACGACACCGACATCACATGTCAGTGTCTGTCATGCGTTGACATGCAGAATACTGCCGGTCACGCCTAGAACACGCTGTAGATCACGCCTGGCCGGCCCGCGGCTCTTTGTTCGTTCATATCGAAGTTTGTGATTATGTTTTTTTTTATGTGTGTGTGTGTTCGCTTTAGAGATATTTTGTGACCCCCCTAGACATCAAAGTTTAATGTTAGTGCGGCACACGCTCGATTTTCATTGGATTGAAGTCCGCGAAACCGACTTGTTTTGTTTGTGGACTTGGTTGAGCTGAGAGTGTGTGTGTGTGTGTGTGTGTGAGGCAGTGCACTCAATGTTCATTGTTGAAGATGACTGGCCCGTGGTCTTGGTACTGTAGGAGTCAATTTCTGCCATCATGTTGGTGTGTGACCTTTACAATAAATGTGTGTGTGTGTGTGTGTGTGTGGGTGTGGATGTGTGTGCCCATGGGTATTATGATGATTAGCATCTTTTAGTAATAGCTGAGCAAACATTTCAATCTAACTTTTCATTTACCTTGTGCTTTTGTTGTTGTTGTTGTTGTTGCATTGCCTCTGACTTGTCTCAGGTTGGGTAGTGCGAGTCCAGTTGATGGACATCTCCGTTCCTTCACTCTCCTCATGAACTCGTCACATGGTGCACCTTTCATGTGACGCTGAAGGTTGGCGGAGTGATATGATGAGGTGATGAGGTCAGGTGTCCACTGCAAAGGGAAAGTAGACCCAACTCCCTCAGTGCAGGTACCCAGCATTACATCATTTAATAATATATATTATATAACAGGAAAGGGTCACAAGTCATTACTAAATATAATACCTGTGCAGTAGATGTTCTGGTCCTCCACTGCAGTGCTACAGGCTCCGCCCCCTCGGAGGTTCTGATCCATGTCGGCCGTCGGCAGCGATCCCCAGGAGACGTCCCCCGTCGATGACATCATCTCTCAGTGCGGTAAGTTGATGGATCCCTCGCCACTTTGTGCCTGTGGTTTTGATGAAGTGGTGAGCAGGTATGGGGGGGGGGGGGGCTGCCAAAAAACACCCATGGCGCTTTGTCAACGTCAGGGAGGTGAACTCAGGGTCCCACTGCAGCCCGACAGAGATGGAGAGAGGAGCACAGCGGTGTGTGTGAGGGTGTGTGAGAGTGTGTATGTGAGAGTGTGTGTAGGTGTGTGTGTATGTGTAGGTGTGTGTTTGTGTGTGTATATGGGTGAGTGTGTATGTCTGTATGTGTGTGTGTGTGAGGGTGTATGTGAATGTGTATGTAGGGGTGTGTATGTGTGTAGGTGGGTGTATGTGAGTGTGTATATATGTATGTGTGTGTGTAAGTGTGTGTGTGTGTGAGTGCTTGCAGCAGTATCAGGTATCAGGTCATCTCACTACACCTACATAGTAAATACCTATTCGTGGATCTACACAGAGGTCATGTGACCCTTTGACCCTCCTGACCCTTTGACCTGGGAACCAAATCAAGATGAAGACCCAGAAGTGAAGCGAAGAGCGGAGAGGAGGGAAGGAGGGAGGAGAGAAGGGGGGGGGGAGGCAAGAGGGAAGAGGTGAGGAGGCACACTCAAAGAAATGACTCATTGGATGAACTCAATTAGATCGTTGGCAGGTTTTCCATCCAATAATTATATGCAACTCCAACTCAAATTTAGCACATCAGTTCAATAAAAACGTAATTAAGTTAGTCCAACTCATTTGTATCAAATACATCGAAAATAAAATAACGATATTCATTAAATTAATTTGTCCAACTCAAAATATAAATTGGAAATGAAATATTCTATTCCATACCGCTTATTCTCATTAGGGTCGCGGGGCGCTGGAGCCGATCCCAGCTGACATCAGGCGAAGGCAGGGACACCTGGACAGGTCACAGTCCATCTCAGGCTCACAGAGACACAACCACTCACTCTCACACCTACGGGACATTTAGACACCAATGAACCTGCTGCATGTCTTTGGACTGTGGGAGGAAGCTGGAGAACCCGGAGGGAACCCACGCTGCCACGGGGAGAACATGCTCCACACAGAAGGACCGCCAAGACCGGGAATTGAACCCACGGCCCTCTGGCTGTGAGGCGACAGTGTTAGCCACTACACCACCGTGCAGCCGTGAAAGTGTGTTCACCTCATGCAAACAACTGATGTTCAGCTGCTGTATCTTCGAATTTCCTTCCTTTACCTTCTGGAGGAACTCAAGCCGTGCTGCACCC
Source organism: Pseudoliparis swirei (assembly GCF_029220125.1). Taxonomy (NCBI): domain Eukaryota; kingdom Metazoa; phylum Chordata; class Actinopteri; order Perciformes; family Liparidae; genus Pseudoliparis; species Pseudoliparis swirei. The sequence goes on along the minus strand of NC_079399.1, from coordinate 22,870,036 downwards.
GGCTCCTCGGTCACAGTCAGAAGAGAAACGGGGAAAGACGACTGAGAGCGTGAGATCTGGCGCATGCGCAAAGGGGAGTCCCCAATTAAACACATTTATTTTTGCGTTGATATGCACACCATCTAACCTAAATAAATCTAATACATGAAAGTATTCCTACATTTTGTGTTACACCCATTAAATATAAATATCTATTTTTGTAATTGATTTATTTAAATGAATCAAACAATATTTAAATGAGTCCCCGCTAAGAAGGGCTTGAATTGTTTTTTTGAGTGCAGGAAGGAGGGAGGAGGGAGGAGGAGGGGAGAAGGAGGAGGCGTTACTGTTTCTCACTCTGTGGAGTCTCTGTTCTTCAGTCTTCAGCTGAACGAGCCAGCAGGGGGCCTCGCCATGACATCACAGATAACCACTGTGTCAGAGCATGTGAGTGTGTGTGTGTGTGTGTGTCTGTGTGTGGGGGTATAGGTGTATGTGTGTGTGAGTGTGTGAGTGTGTTTCATTTCAATTCAGTTTATTTGTATAGGGCGTATTCACGTGACGTCAGCATCTCAATCGCTCCATCTTGGGGTCCACGTTGTCTTATTAAATGTCAGAAGAAGTTGTCTATCGTGTCCGCTGTTTGATTATGCGAGAGCCCAGCAACCTCATGTCCTTCTGCATTACCAAACAAAGATTTCAGCGGTTGGAATTGAATATTCGCAACACTTTTTCACCTGATTTTACTCGCTCAACACTTTGTGGTTAATTCGCTAGTTACCAGCACATAGCCCGGTCACATTCCTGTAAAACAGTTTTCATTTCCGCTATCGACCATGGGACATTAACCACTATTTCTGCGTTATACTTGCTGTGTAAATACCACAAATGTGGGAACATCGAGCGCCCCGTGTCTGGGTTCATATATGATCCGTAGTCACAGCTCCGCCTCCAGGACGAGTGTCTGATGAAGCCGCTTCCAGCTCGTTCAGGACCAGCAGTGACTGTTTGGTGGCCGTGCTGAGTGCTGTTCCCATGGAGCCAGTGTTTTATTTTACCTTTAAATGAATCACAGAGTAAAGGCAGACATCGCCCGACGGAGTTGCCATGTTCATGGCTTCCTCCCAAGTTTCCATGCACAGTTCCTTTTGCGCAAGTGAAAGACATTGATGTTCGCTCGGCGAAAAAGCAAAAAGAGATTATTGACGAGAGTCAATGGAGACGTGCCCACAACCCGATGTGTCAACAGAAACACATGAGAACAGTCCTGACGCTCAGATGCTGAGTGAAGCCGAAGTAGATGCATGACAAGTTGAAGTAATAGCCTCTTGTTGAGCTGATAAACCCATATTCTGAATCATTAGTCCCACATCCAACAGTGAGGCACAGTACCATAATCACAAGGCACACCGTTTTGAACTGAAATCGTGTCTCCTTCAGGATATAATGGTCATTTCTAAAGAAGAGCGGCATTAAAATAAAGCAAAACAATGCCGTGCATGGACCCCAACATGGCCGCCAGAGGTTGTTGTGGTCAAGTGAGTGAATACGCTCTATAGACCAATTTCACAAATTACAAATGTGTCTCGGAGTGCTTTACAATCTGTACACATAGACATCCCTGCCCCAAAACCTCACATCGGATCAGGAAAAACTCCCAAATAACCCTTCAGGGGGAAAAAAAGGTAAGAAACCTGCAGGAGAGCAACAGAGGAGGATCCCTCTCCAGGAAGGACAGATGCAATAGATGTAATGTGACCAGAAGGACAGATTAGAGTTAAAATACATTCAATGAATGTGACAGAGTGTATGAATAGTTCATAGTAGGCATATTCCACGATGGAGACCTCCACGATCCATCAGGCAGATGGAGGTAGAGAGGAGGAGTGGGCGGAGTCTCAACAGTGGGCGGAGTCTCAACAGGACAGTGGTGTAGTCAGGAGCAGGAATTCCACGACCCAGACCTCGATGATCCATCAGCAGATAGGATCTATGCCGTCTCATAGGGTCCGATGACCCCATGAGACGTGAAGTCAAAAGGACTCCGGGGAGAAAGCAGAGTTAGTAACGTGTGATTGAGAGATGAACATTCATCCCTAAGGAGAGAAAAAAGAGGAGATAGGTGCTCAGCAGTGGCGGGCCGTCAGGGCCAGCAAGGCCTTCTCTGCTGGCCTAAACATCATCAGAATATAATATTTTTTTTAAATAAATGTTCCCACAAATATGAATTCAATTATTCCCCAGAATAAGAGTTAAACTCTTCATTTCATAGCTTTCCTCTTGGTTGCACTGCTTCCAGCCCCAGGTTGAGATTTGGAGGGTTGGTCTTTATGTTAGATCTTTTATCCAATCATATTCAGCCATCGTGTGTTGCCAGGGGGCTAAAATCTGCCCTTAGGCCTTCAGAATCAACATTGCGGGCGCTGGTAGCTTAATGTGAATGGGAATGAACATTTTGTGTCAACCAATCAGCTTTAGAGTTGGCTCCTGTAGGCCAGCTAGCTGGCGTAGTGCTGCACGTCTTTTGATTGGATTACCAATATTGAGAGGCGGGGCCTATTTGCAGGTATATGCAGAACTTCAGAACTAGGAAACTGAATTAGATAAACGAATTAATTTGCGTACTACGAAGCCATTCTCAAGATGAACTTTAAGACCGACGCCGACGCTACAAAGCCCGTCACAGGCGGGACAGGGGCTCGCTCGCCACTTTCAAAGTTTCAACTCCGAGCGATATCCATGGCTCACAGGCTCCGAGAAGCTCTGCACACCGGACTGCTGGGAATGCCTATTATTTGCAAGTGATCGATTTGGTGTTTGGAGCCAAACTTTGCAAACTTGAGTTGTCTAACCAAGGCAGCAGCGAGACACCAAAGTACGGCTCGGCACTTACAAGCATCGGTGCTTTTGAAATCTTTTGGGGACACCCGAGTGGATCTACAGATCAACGAACAAGCGCGCAGGGCAACGGAGCTGCACAATGAAAATGTGAAGAACAAGAGGGAAATATTGAAAAGACTCATTTATTGTGTCATGTGTTTGGGTAAACGGGAACTTTCATCTTCATCATCACGGTGAAACTGCTCTGGGTGACAATGCGCTGTTTAGTGAACACACTGTAAAAAAAAGTTGGACTTAAAGCTCAAAGTTTGTGGACCAGAAATGGAAAGAAGAAGAATATTAATATAACTCTGTTGCACTCCACTATGTTCTTGCCTATTAGTTGAACTGTACTGTATTGTACTCTTCCCCTGCAATTCTCTGAATAAAAATGTCAATTTCAAGGTGACGCAACGCCTGGTTATCCTCCGTCTCTGTCTAACTGTATAGTGTCTAGAGCCATGGCATCATAATGAGAGTAATAAGAGGTGGATTAATTCGGGTGGGACTGTGTAGGACCTCACTGAAGGCCCAGGCCCCAGGCCCACGGCACGCCACTGGTGCTCAGTGTATCCTAAACGTCCCCCAGCATCTATCAGCCTATAGCAGCATCTCAAGGGGCTGGACCAGGTGAACCTGATTCAGCCCTAACTATAAGCTCTGTCAAAGAGGAAGGTCTTAAGTCTACTCTTAAACGAGGTGACTGTGTCTGCCTCCCGGACTGAAGGTGGAAGCTGGTTCCATAGAAGAGGAGCTTGATAACTAAAGGCTCTGGCTCCCATTCTACTATTTAAGACTCTAGGAACTACAAGTAGTCCCGCATTTAGTGAGCGCAGCTCTCTAGTGGGGCAATATGGTACTACAAGCTCCTTAAGATATGATGGTGCATCACCAATCAAGGCTTTGTACGTTAAGAGAAGAATTTTAAAAGTGATTCTTGATTTTATGGGTAGCCAGTGCAGAGCAGCTAGTGCAGGAGTGATGTGATCTCTTTTCTTAGTTTTAGTGAGAATACGAGCTGCAGCATTCTGGATCAACTGGAGGGACCTAAGAGACTTATTAGAGCAGCCTGATAATAAGGAGTTGTAGTAATCCAGTCTCGAAGTAACGAACGCGTGAACCAATTTTTCTGCATCTTTTTGAGACAAGATGTGCCTGATTTTTGAAATATTACGTAGATGAAAGAATGCAGTCCTTGAGATTTGCTTTACGTGGAGTTAAAGGACAAGTCCCGATCAAAGATAACGCCAAGATTCTTTACAGTGGTGTTGGATGCCAGGGCAATGCCGTCTACAGAAACCACATCACCAGATAATTGATCTCTGAGGCGCTCAGGGCCGATTAAAATTACTTCGGTTTTGTCTGAGTTGCAGGTCATCCATGTTTTTATGTCTTTAAGACATGCTTGAATTTTACCGAGTTGGTTGCTCTCCTCTGGTTTTATCGATAAATATAGTTGAGTATCATCTGCATAACAATGAAAGTTTATGGAGTGTTTCCTGATAATATTGCCCAAAGGAAGCATGTATAAGGTAAATAAAATTGGTCCAAGCACAGAACCTTGTGGAACTCCGTGACTAACGTTGGTGGTTATCGAGGCGTCATCGTTTACAAATACAAACTGAGATCGACCTGATGAATAGGATTTAAACCAACTTAGTGCCGTGCCTGAAATGCCAATCGACTGATTCAGTCTCTGTAACAGGATGTCATGGTCAATGGTGTCGAATGCAGCACTAAGGTCTAACAAGACCAGGACAGAGATGAGTCCTCTATCAGCACTAAGGTCTAACAAGACCAGTACAGAGATGAGTCCTCTATCAGGACTAAGGACTAACAAGACCAGTACAGAGAGGAGTCCTCTATCAGTACTAAGGTCTAACAAGACCAGTACAGAGAGGAGTCCTCTATCAGCACTAAGGTCGAACAAGACCAGTCAAGAGATGAGTCCTCTATCAGCACTAAGGTCTAATAAGACCAGTACAGAGATGAGTCCTCTATCAGCACTAAGGTCTAACAAGACCAGTAGAGATGAGTCCTCTATCAGCACTAAGGTCTAACAAGACCAGTACAGAGAGGAGTCCTCTATCAGGACTAAGGTCTACCAAGACCAGTACAGAGATGAGTCCTCTATCAGCACTAAGGTCTAACAAGACCAGTACAGAGATGAGTCCTCTATCAGCACTAAGGCCTAACAAGACCAGTACCTCTATCAGCACTAAGGTCTAACAAGACCAGTACAGAGATGAGTCCTTTATCTGCTGCCATTAAGAGGTCATTTGTAATTTTCACCAGTGCCGTCTCGGTGCTGTGGTGTTTTCTAAATCCTGACTGAAACTCCTCAAATAAACTATTATAATATAGAAAGTCACACAACTGATTTGCGACCACTTCCTCAAGGATCTTGGAGAGGAAGGGGAGGTTAGACATCGGTCGGTAGTTAGCCAACACCTCTGGATCCAGAGTGGGCTTCTTCAGGAGAGGTTTAATAACAGCCACTTTGAAGGAGTGTGGTACGTAGCCTGTTAGCAGAGACACATTGATAATATCTAATAGAGAGCCGCCAATTAAAGGCAAAACGTCTTTAAGCAGCCTCGTCGGGATGGGGTCCAAGAGACAGGTAGACATGTTCGAAGTAGAAACCGTTGAAGATAATTGGTCACGGTTGATGGGAGAAAAGCCCTCCAAATATACACCAGGGCATACAGCGGTTTCCAAGGCCATTCCACTTGAGGACAGATTGGCACTGGTTAAGGGCAAGAGATTATTAATCTTGTCCCTAATAGTTAAAATCCTTTCATTAAAGAAGTTCATAAAGTCATTACCACTGATGTCTATAGGAATACTCGGCTCCACAGAGCTGTGACTCTATGTCAGTCTGGCTACAGTGCTGAAGAGAAACCTGGGGTTGTTTTTATTTTTCTCTATTACTGATGAGTAATAGGCTGCTCTGGCATTACGGAGGGCCTTCTTATAAGTTTTAAGACTATCTCGCCAAACTAAGCGGGATTCTTCCAGATTAGTTGAACGCCATATGCTTTCAAGCTTTCGTGACGTTTGCTTCAGTTTGCGGGTCTGAGGGTTATACCAGGGAGCAGACCTCCTCTTCCTCATTGTCTTCTTCTTCAGAGGGGCTATCGAGTCCAGTGTCATTCTCAGAGAGCCTGTGGCACTGTCAACAAGATGATCAATCTGGGACGGACTAAAGTTAGACCAGAAGTCCTCTGTTATATTGAGACGTGGTATCGAATCAAATACAGAAGGAATCGCTTTAAATTTAGCTACAGCACTGTCAGTTAGACATCTGGTGTAGAAACTTTTGACTAACGGAGTACACTCCGGTAGTATAAATTCAAAAGTGATGAGGTTGTGGTCTGACAGAAGAGGATTCTGTGGGAAGACGTTAAGATGCTCAATGTCAACGCCATAAGTAAGAACAAGATCAAGCGTGTGGCCAAAGCTGTGAGTGGGTTTCTGTACTCTCTGACAGAAGCCAATCGAGTCCAACAAGGAGATGAATGCAGCACTAAGGCAATCATTATCAACATCCACATGGATATTAAAATCTCCAACAATAATAACTTTATCGGTTTTAAGAACCAAACTTGATATAAATTCTGAGAATTCAGATATAAACTCTGAATATGGACCTGGTGGCCGGTACAGAATCACAAATAGAATTGGCTGTCGTGTTTTCCAGGTTGGATGTGAAAGACTAAGAACAAGGCTTTCAAATGAGGTGTAGTGTAATTTAGGTTTAGGATTAATTAATAGGCTCGATTCAAAGATGGCTGCCACTCCACCTCCTCGACCGGTGCCTCGAGGAATGTGAGTATTAATATGACTTGGAGGAGTCGATTCATTTAGGCAGACATATTCTTCATGGCTCAGCCAGGTTTCAGTTAGGCAACATAAATCAATGTGATTATCTGATATTAAATCATTCAGTAACACAGCTTTAGATGACAGAGATCGAATATTTAGGAGACCACATTTAATAGACCTATTTTGTTGCACTGCTGAAATAATGGTGTTAACCTGTATAAGGTTATTGTGTACGACTCCTCTTCTGCTTACTTTTGATTTATTTAATTGAAGTGGCTGTGGGACAGACACAGTCTCTACTCTAGAGTCATGGGTGGGTAACTGCTCGAATGGAAGAGCAGAGAAGGGTGTTAAACTACAACTCTGCTCCCGGTTCCTGATCTGAACCCTGGGTTGTCATAGATTAAGTCCGGTGATCAACTTGGTCATATTCGCAGAAATGAGACGCTCCGTCCAACGTGGGATGAATGCCGCTCTCCTCATCAGATCAGGTTTTCCCCAGAAAGTCTTCCAGTTGTCTACGTAGCCCACATTATTCGCTGGGCACCTCGACAGCCAGCGGTTGAAAGACGACATTCGGCTAAACAATTCGTCTGTCTGCACATTTGGGAGAGGGCCAGAGAAAACGGTGTCCGACAACGTCTTGGCATAAGCACACACCGATTCCACATTAATTTTAGTGACTTCCAAGCGGCGGGCTCGGGCGTCATTACCACCGGCGTGTATTACAATCTGACTGTATCTCCGCTTGTCCTTAGCCAGCAGTTTCAAACAAGACTCCACGTCGCCCGCTCTGGCCCCCGGGAGGCACACGACTCTGGTCCGCGGCTTCGCTAACGTCACGTTCCTGACTATCGAGCTCCCGATAACCAGGGTGTGTTCCTCAGCGTGTCGCTGAGCAGGGAGAACTGGTTTAAACGTGAAGTGGTTGGTGCACAGCGAGCTTCTGTGTAGACTTACTACTCCTGGACAGTTACCCAGCCTCCCGGCTGCTCGGGCACCGCCGGGGAACAGCTAGCAGCTAACAGCTAGCAGCTAACAGAGCTAACAGCTAGCAGCTAACTGTAGCTCCGCGCCGACTACGGGAGAGGGCGGGCTAACTAGTGTTAAGTTGTAATAGTTTATTTTGATAACATCTGCAGAGGTCTTATGTTTTAAATTAATACATATAGAAAGATATTATAATAGACAATATTAAGGAGAATATTGATATTGTTATTAATGTATTATGAAGCATAGGGGTAATGTTTACTCTATGCAAATGTAAATGGCAAGAATTAATGTATATTGCATGAGAGTGACTGTATGTTAGTATTATAGATTGACGAAGCCGGTTGAAATCCGTGAAGTGACTCACAATAACAAGAGACTTTTATTGTGAAGGTGACTTTAACAAGACGGGATTCTTATTGTGAAAGCGTCGGAACCGGAAGTGACGTTTCGACCGGCGCAAGAGAGGATTATGAGACAGCGTGTTTTGAGAGAGATCGTTCTCTTGCTCAGGTAGGCTGCGACGCGGCAGGCTGCGTCTCCCAGGTGCAGCCTGCAGCCGGCGCCGGGAGTAGGAGAGTGCTTTGGATGTTTGTTTCACTTTTCTTGCCATTAAATGTTGATAACTTAATCCATGCGCGTCCGGAAGCCTGTTTTTCCACCATCTGCAGAGTGCCCAGTTTCAAGAATACCTTACACTAGCGTAGCTGTCTGAGCTTCGATGGCGCGGAGCCGTGTATCTAACCCACTGAGACCTGCCTCCAACCTGCACATGAACTACACTTGTTGCATGTATGGTTATCATGAAGGGAGGCAGGGGGAGAACATGAGACACACTGAGCAAGAGGAGCGGGAGGGAGAGAAGAAGAAGTCATGCTCGCTGCTGAGCTGGCAACCGGAAGAGGGAGATGATGCGTTCAGGTGCAGCTCAGATAATCCGACAACTCACGTCCCGACAACATATGATCATTAATCAGAAGGGTCTCATCAGATTACATATACATTTGTTTTTAAGGACATTTCTAAATTAAAATGAATGAATGTCCGAACACACACACACACACAATAATTGCAAAAACAAAAACTTTTTTTTCACCCATTTTATTTTTTTATTCTTTTTTTTTGCTCGTCACACTAATATTGCATAATCACGGTACAGCAGCCACAATCTGAAGGTGAGACATCACAGGCATTACATCGTTTTTCATGCACTGATTAATTTTTAGATTTTATGATATTTTGTCTTCTTTCAGGCGAACGGAAAGAAAACATTCAAAGTACAGATTCAGGTTTTTATTTTACGACTTTGTGTATTTGTGTTGATTCCTCACATTCACCAAAAGTAACCTTTAGATGATAACTAATTTGTAAATTTGAATATAGAATTTAAGAAAACGTGTAATACAACAAATGATTGTCTCCTGGTGAGTCATCAGTTGGTGATATCTTTTAACCAAGTTCACCTGGAGACTCTCCGCTTCCTACTTCCTGTCAATAAAACACAGATATTCTCTTTCTGTTTAACACCCGGCTGCTCACACTTGACGTAGCTGACAGTACACTACAGACGGAATTATATATATTCCAAATGAACCCACAGTACCCAGAAGTTATGCATACGCTAAATAAAACCCTTTAAACCCTTCTTCATATCATCTTCTTCATTGCACTCTTCACTTTTATTGTTTCACCCAAGATTATATTCCATTTCAGGCTCCGGCTAAAGTCAGGAATCACCTGAAACGACCGCAAGAGGAAACTGCGATTAGTCATGATCAATACTTTGTCTCTGATGGAGATTAATATAAATATAGATATAAAGATGTCTGCAACAGTCCTGCTCCTGAGAGGAGGAACTCTTCTGATTTCAATCAACAACAATAGATCATCCATCAGTGGGATGATTTTCAAGCCAACGTCTGTCAACCAAATATCTCTCCGGCTTTAACGAGTAACATATTAATAAATAAAGAATTGCATTTAAACTTACCATGATCAAAAGGGGAGGAGGTGTCTTCCCCTAATGGGTCCAGACCTCGGGGAGGCGTGGCCTCCCTGTGCATATCCAGGCCTGGCAGATCTGCGTTTCCTTGCGGCACCGCAGGACTGTAAAAACAGAGAAGGAGTGTTAGCCTTTGTGTCAACATGTAGATTCAGTGAGATGAATACATATTATAATTTAAACTCTGTATTTCCACCACCCCTGCTTACCGGAGGAGGGGTGCTCTTGGGGCTCACCACCAGGTTGCAGTGCAGGTACATTTCAGAACTCTTATTTTCCGCTGTGTACGCGAACACGAGGAAGGAGAAGGAGTTGGACACGCCCACTCCGTTTCCCACCATCTCCACCGTCTGGTCGGCGGGGTTCGGGCATCTGCTCACAATCAGGGCGACAGACGCGGTGAGTTCAGGGGCGGTGGGTTCTTTCAGCCACAAAGCCTCAGAGCGCTTTCTCACCCGTCGATAACCAGGTCGTATGCCGGAGCGGCGGTCGGGTCCACGTCGTTGGTCACCCAGCAGGAGTCGGTCACCACGGCGACCGTGTCCTCGTCCAGGTCCTGCGTCGTGACCTCCAGCCAGATCCTCTGGTTCAGCTCGAGCTCCGTGTTGCTGTCCACCATGGAGGCGAAGCCGGCGTCGGTGTAGGCGCTCATCGTCAGGGAGTAACTCAACTCTTCATCTTCAACGGTCTGGAACACGGAGCTGGGGAGCACAGCACACACACACACACACACACACACACACACTTCAGCTATCTCCAACGTGAAGCTGCACGCTACAAAGCAGTCGAAGCTCCGCTGGCCTCTCCTCACCCGTCTTTGATTCTGAAAGTCACGCTCTGGGTCTCCGGCGGTCCGACGGAGCAGGAGAAGTCGATCTCCACCAGTTGTTCGCGAGTGACGAGCGAAGCCACGGGTTTGGCCCCCATCAAGACGACGTTCCTGTAGACGACGCGGCCGTCGTTCTTCTGCTATGCGACATGTTCAGGGTCACGAACACATAAATAACTCGACACAAATACAACTCGTGAAATTCTAACATAAAAAAACGATTTTCGCCCGAGCGAGACGCGGCGTGACTTTTCCATCGGACGACGGACGGTAAACACAAAGCGGGGAAAACTGAAGGAAAGCACCCACCGTGACCTCCGTCCCGCAGGTGTCCCCCGCGGCGCTGAACGTCATCATGTGGCTCTCTGGGTCCGAGACCCCTTTGCAGTCCTCGTCGTTGAGGTTCAAGGTCGAGGGGTCGATGCCATTTTCCCACAGGAGACATTCGACCAGTGTCACTTCCATGGAGCCCATCGTGCAGACTGCCAGCCCGGCTGAAGATACTAAAGCACAAAGAAGTCCAACTCAACGTCAAAGAGGCAGCAACAGCCACGGCCCTGCTGAGACTCCGCCCACTCCTCCTCTCTACCGCCACCTGATGGTGGTGGAGGTCTGGATCGTGGAACATGAATACTACCAAATATGCCATGGCCCTGTTGAGACTCCGCCCACTGTTGAGACTCCGCCCACTCCTCCTCTCTACCTCCATCTGATGGATGGTGGAGGTCTGGATGGTGGAATATGCCGACTACCAACTCTTCATCCACTCCCTCATCTTCATTGTGTTGTTCCTGTGTTTTAATAAGTGTGTAATGATTCCTTCTGGTCACATGACATCTATGACACCTGTCCATCCTGGAGAGGGATCCTCCTCTGTTCTCTCCTCAAGGGGTCTGACCTTTTACCCTGAAGGGTTGTTTGGGAGTTGTTCCTGATCCAATGTGAGGTCAAAGGTCAGGGATGTCTATCTCTGAGGGGAATTTGTAATTTGTGAAAATGGGCTCTACACATGAACTGAATTGAATTGAACAGGCTTCACAGGATTTAACTAAGAACTCATCGGGGGTTAAAAAAACAACGTCACATCTGTGCCAACGTCACATCTGGAGGTGGATCAGCAGGTGTGTGTTTGCCTTTCGATGTCAAATATAATTGCAGACAAATTAAAGCAGAAACAAAATACAGAATTCTGACGTTCATGCCACGGTCGTTGCATCGTACCAAAGTCGTCTCTCGGATGGTTGAAAGAGGCCCGGCAGAAGCAGACGGGTTCACCGGCACAGAACTCGTGATCACTGCAGTCCTGGCTCAGACAGGAGGCCAGACGGGTCGCAGCTACACACACACACACACACACACACACACACACACACACACACACACACACACACACACACACACACACACACACACACACAGACGGATGAGCTTCGCTCACAAACCATCGTCAGTCAACGAACTGCTTTGACTTCAGTCTTTGAATCTCTGTTTTGAGTCTTTTTCTCGTCACATTTCACAAATTCGAGTTGAAACCAAACGACGATCTTACAGCAGCCGGCCGGTGACCTCCAGTCCCCCAGCGTGGTGCCGGTGGACAGGAAGCAGGCCTTGGCGTACGCCTCCAGGTACTGGCAGGCCAGGTAGTCCACCGGCCGCTCCTCCTCCGCGTATTTGCACGCGTTGCTTTTGCATGCGGCTATGAAGGGCAGCGGGGCGAGGTGGTTACAGTCCTCGAAGGAGGCCTGAGACATTAGATCACAGCTGATCCAGGGAGGGAGAACGAGAGTTGACCATCAGTTCATAACAGCAGTGTGTGGTTTACAGGGTGTGTGTGTGTGTTGATGTTCTTACTAGTCATCTGAGGCGCTGCAGTTCGTCGTGCTGGCCACATCTGTGCTCTGGGAGGCGGCGCAGCTAGGTGGAGACAAACGGCACAGCATTAACACACAGGTGTACCCGGGTCAGGGGTCAAGGTGTGACTCAGTCGTACCCAGACGCAGAATTATATGAGTCGACCGTATCCTCCACTTCGAGTTGGGTTTCAGAGTCAGTCTCGGGGTCGCCACACAGGCCAGACATTCCTGCGTCTCCTCCTGGTCGGCGAGAGAACGAACAACGAGTGAACTGTCAACCCGATGAGAACAGCGCTGTGAGGCTGGACTTCTCAACACTACTTTCGTTGCCGGTACCTGTCACGTGCGCGGTGTCCCCGTCGAAGTGGACTACCGTGTTGGTCAAAGGCGTCTTGAGGGTCACTCCGGTGTCGTCCTTGGAGAGCTCCACGCCGTGGAGCGTCTGAGGCGTGGAGGTGAGCTCCAGGATCTCCTCCCCGACCTACGTGGCGCCGGCCGGGCGAGGATGAGAGAAACCCGGGTTCAAACCTCTCAAAGGGACACGTGTATGTGCTCTTGTTTCCACTTGTACATGGAGTGATGATCAGAGGTCTTGACCCCCTTCGGTGGGAGGAGGAGGAGGAGGAGGGAGGGGGCGGAGCATGTCGGGGCAAAATTCTCACACAACTCCAATAAACGCCACAGAGATTAACTTTTATTCTCAAATTCTGATTGATGAAGAAACGACGAGTCTCCAGCAGAAGGGTCAGTCTTCTCATCCGGGGCAAAAGGGGAGGAGCTTGAGCCCCACCAGGGGGTCTACCTGTGCCCGATCCCCCTCATTGACATGTCTTTACTTTATTGAAACGAATGAAGGAGAGGAATGCATACGCATTATGCTCGTGCCTTTTCAGTCTTATTGTAAACCAGATTAAATATCGGCTCCGCTCGATGTTTTAAATCAGATGAATCAATAAAACACGACGACCACATAGCTGCACTCTCTCCTGCTCTGAAGCTCTCATCGGGAACATGAATTAACAATGAAAAGTCAATAGGAATGAGTGAATTTTAAACATATTATTTAGTTAAATATAATAATGTGCTGATAACTTTGTAGGCCACCCTTTCTCACGTTGTTTATCCGTTTACACGCTCGTCAGAGAACATCCAGACCAAGATAGCGTTATTTAAATGTCTTTAGACACACGGTTGCTTTCAGATGGATTGGAGCAGCTTACCCAGACGACGCCACCCGGTCCCAGATTGATCGTTTTCGATGCAACATTCATGAAGACGATCACGTTGGTTAAATATGGCACATCTTCAAGGTGTCGCTCCTGGAAAGCCACGGAGACTTCGGTTTCTTCGTTCCCCACCAGCGTGTAAGCACACATGTCAGGGACGGAGTGGACCGTGTTGAAGTAATCGATGACGGTGGAGCCGATCACCGTGCACACGGGAGTGGGCGGCAAGCACCTGATGCAGATGGAAAGGGACGATTATTTGTGTTTATTGTTCTGGAAGCACAATCCAAAGACGGAAAGGTGCTTCATCGGGTGGAGACGGAATTTCCAGATGACGTACAATTCATACGATTTTACACCTATGAGTCACGGGGAGAACATGCTGCCTCCACACAGAAGATTTTATTTATTTGTGTCCTCAAAGATATATATATATATATATATATATATATTATATCTTTGAGGACACAAATACATAATATAGTTTATTAATCAACAGAAAATCTAATCAATTGGTTATCAATCAATTGGTTCCTGCTTCCTTGAAAACTTAATTCCAAATATAAAGAAAACATATGTACTCGTTGTTTCCCATGCAGATCTCTGAAGAACTACATCCCGTGACAATGTCTTCTGGGTTTGTGCCACTGTCTACAACCGGACACGTGGAGGTGCAGGCAGCGTCGTCGATTGTCGGTGGGACAACGAGACCTGGAAGGATCCAGAGAAGTTTTTTTTCATTTTTATTTTTCATCACAATTTTATTTTGAAGATCCCGACAGAGTCCCGGCTCCTTCTTTGGTCACCGCGGGATTCTCTTACCTGCTGATCTGCATCCGCTGATGTCCACGTAAAAGTAGTAATCCATATTGGTGTCAAGATCCCATGAATCTAAAGTTGTTTCACCGATCGTTGTCGTCACGACCTTGAGAAGGATTAGACAACAATCAAGGGTAATCCTGAACTACTGGGTGGACAGTCGGGATGGGTATCGTTTGAGTTTTTTCCGATTCCGGTGCCTGAACCGATACTTTAAAAAGAGCACAAAACGGCGATTGACAATGACGACATTAAAAACCTCTTCGGCCACATTCCCTGTAAAAACCGTTCACATGGCGCACTGACAAAAAAAGGATATTCAGCACTGTCGCGCTCGTAGCTCGCGCTAGCTACGAGCTAGCTTAAACATGTTTATAATGGCTAATTTATTATTTGTTGGCCTACTTTTATGAATGCAAAACTTGCAATCAACGTTACGGTACTACTCTGAGTTACGGCTGCTCTTTTATTCATCGGTCTCCATGTTTTCAGGGGGACCGGCGACGGTCGCCACATCGCGTCCAGCCTGACGCTGGTGTGCTCGACAGGGTTCACGCCGTCACACACGGCCACGTCTCCGCTGTCAAACTTAAATATGAGAGGCTATCGTAACCTGCTGACTGGGCGGAGTCACCAGAGAAGTTCAAAATAAAAGTTGTTTTCAATTTCAATCGGCTCAGGCACCGAAAGGAAGCACCGAAATGTGTGTTGCGTTTCGGTCCGGGTGGCACCGGTTTTATTGGTATATATATATATATATATATATATATATATATATATATACACTGATTGGTGCTGTTTTACATTCATGTACTTGTTGGTTCCCTGAAACATGTGTCTCTGCATTATTGTTATATAACTGCATTGTTAGTATCCAAGAGTGTTGGTTTCAAATGTAAATCCTAAATTGCTGTTCATCTCCCAGGATGCATCACTTTGTAACTCTCAAAATGTGTTTGAAATCCAGAGATAAAGGTCAGTGTGAAGGTCAGACTGAGATCTCAGCCTTGGTAACAGACTCAGGCTCATACTTACCAAACTAGTTGGAGCAAAGTTGTCAGTTATTTCGATAAAAAGAGCTGTTTGTGTACCCAATTTGTACAGATAGATTGTGATCTGAAAACATGAACAGACCAGATTTAGAAAATATGAGGAAATTGCTAAACAAATATTTTTGAAGTAAACTCTGATTTGATGTTCCTTTTCATTTTCAGCATTTTATTTGGGACAAAAATGCTGGACAGCCATTCGATCTAAAAACACGGCGCTGACGATGACTCACCATGTCCCACCCATCGACGTTCTGTAATGGGAAGAAAGCGAGGCATTCTACCGTCTCGGTTAGAGTTGGTAGTTCGTTGTGAAGAAAGGGTGTAACTTCTTCTGAAACCGGCGGGGAACTAAAATCCACCAAGATTGCACCGCTAACGTCGGACACCAAAAAACACTCTTGGAGGACAGAAACAGTGTTTGTGAAACACAATGAAAAAGAGCCATCGTTCGGAAACAGGACCTGCAAAAATAGAGACAGAAAAAGGGTCTTAATCATCATTTCTTGATAATTTCTCAGACATTTCCTGGAAAGAATGACGTTGTTCACTATTGAGAATCGACGCAATGTTCTGAGACCGTTTACTTCCATTAGTTTTATTGTCAAAAGATTTAATGTGGAATTTTGTTGACAAAACGGCTCCATTTACGAGTACCACATATTCTATCATCTTGTATCGATTATTGATTATTATAATATTTTTAATTAAACACATTTTTGGGGCAATGAGGGGAAACCTTTGCATTGCTCTAAATGAAATCAGGCACAACATGCTAAAATAATATCTCCATTTGAAAATGTCATTATTTATTTTCTCACATTTTTGTACTTTGCTACAGTTTGAAGTTCTTAATTTGTTTATATTTCAAATCACAAACTTCTAATTTTACCGGGACATTCCCATGGAGATGTAAAATCTCCTGGCCATGAAATAAAGTGTTTCTGTAGCTCATACCAAGATGAGGATGTAAAACATTCAAAAGCACTTTCAAGGACGCTGTGTGTTTGCAGAACGACCTTCAGAACTTCCCAAATGACTGACAGTAAAGTATTTTATTCTGAAACAGAAGATGTAAAGGCAAGGCTTTCCTCAAACACGGTTTCATTTGACTCACTTGTGCCTCCGTGTATTCCACTCCATAAAAGTAGGGGCGACACGCGTTGAGATCCACGACACCTTCATGAACAAGAACTTCGGACCGAACCAGCTCAACCTGGCTGGCAGCAACTACAGCGGGAATTTAAAGGAAAAGGAAATATCACACATCAATCTATGAAGACCAACTTTAATACGTTTCCTTCCCAATCCACAGCGGACTTAAAATGGTCCGAGTCAATGCAATGAACTCTGTGTGTAAAAGAGGAAATGAATTCCACCAAATAAATATACAAACACAGTGTGAAGCAGGGGTGACCTTAGGCTTATTTAAGGGGGCTTGTTTTTTTTAATTGCTTTTTAATTTATTTTTTATGAAATTAAACTACTGTTTCTCAACTGGAAACATTATTTTAACTAGCATGCTACATATGTGTGTGCATTCTGGTTTGTATATTTTAAATAACAATCCAATAGCCTATAATCAGACTTAACAATATACTCCATGGGCACTAGGACCTGGGGGAGGCTGCTGCGCTGCTGTCTCACTCTGCCAAGTATCGTGTCTCATCAAAGAGAGTCAGGACTACAGACAGGAGGTTAGCTTGAAGTAAATGATGCACGGACTGACCGATAAATCCAGGTAGTTACAGAATGTGGATATATATAATATATATATATATATATATAAAATATATCCCACCACTCCCCCTGGGGCTCAGCCCCCCTATTCTTGTAATCCTACAAACGCCCCTGGTGTGAAGTACAATGAGAGCGGGCTTCTAAATAGGGGTATTATTTAATCCATAATAATCAATTCGTAATCAATTAAGATTAAAATTAAGATTAAAGTCCTCATGAAAATGCAGAAGAATCAAGTTAGTCTACGAAACTAAATTTCCCCCAACTTGACTTTCACAAATGAAGAAGAGTATGCATTGTCATTTATATTGATTTATAAAATGCAACACAGATTTAAAAGTAGCTTTGATTTTAGCCAGATCAAATGTCCTGCTGTCGAAAATATTTGGCGAGACTTTAAATCCCTTTTTAAATTTTTTAAATGTTTTTATTATAAGACAATACATAGACATGACACCGAGAGGACGAAGAAGCAGTGGACAAAACATCATAAAGTCAGAGTATCGAGAAAAATAAATAAAAATGCATGTGTACATGTGTGCATGTGCGTGTGTGTGAGCTTTTATTTGAGACATTAAATCCCTTTAAAATAAAGGTCCCGTAGGAAATGAAAATATTTCAATGGCTGCTTACCTGCCAGCATGAAGAGCAGCGCAGCCGTCTTCATGATGGGACTCCCTGGCAGGAAAGACAACAGTCATACAACATGTTGTTTAATCCTCAGTAACCATACATTCAATACACTACAAGGAATAGCATTTGTGGTTCCATTCATACTCAATACTTTACTAGCATGCTGGGTTATTAAAAGGTTCCCAAAGTGTAAAATACGATGCCGATTCCCTTTAAGTTTGAGATAACTCATTACACGTTGGATTCTGCGTCTGCCTGTGCTGGACAGAGACGTGGTTGGAACTGAACTGTTACGAGGAGCTTTAGTTTCATCATCGAATGTAAGAAGAATAAATCATCAAATTGAGAGAGAGAGTTGAAGCTAAATAAACAGAATCAACACGGAACCAGTGTAATAATAAGTTCAGGAGAAGACGAGTAGCTGATTGGCCCTGATCTGATGGCGAGGAAGACTTTATTCCACCACAGAGAAACATGTGGAGGGGAAGAAGATCAGAAATAAGAAGTGGAGGCTTTGAAAGTAACCGGTAGAATCAGACCTTGAAATATGTTCCAATCAGTATGATACAAAGTGCAGCTACACAACAAGTTGTTTTAAATGTCCTGCCCGTGTTTACAGAGGTACCCGAACGACGGAGAAGACCCGCGGTGCGTGAGCGTCGTCTAATGCAGGCAGAGCGTCACTCACCTGGAGGTCGGGTGGAGCAGCGGGGTGACGGAGCGTCGCAGGCGGAGGTCGAGATGGATCTCTGGGATGTTTCAGGCTGTCGGGCAGGTGTGGGTGCAGAGTGTCTGTCGGGCAGGTGTGGGTGCCGAGGGTCTGTCGGGCAGGTGTGGGTGCCGAGTGTCTGTCGTCAGGTGTGGGTGCCGAGTGTCTGTCGTCAGGTGTGGGTGCCGAGTGTCTGTCGTCAGGTGTGGGTGCCGAGTGTCTGTCGTCAGGTGTGGGTGCCGAGTGTCTGTCGTCAGGTGTGGGTGCCGAGTGTCTGTCGTCAGGTGTGGGTGCCGAGTGTCTGTCGGGCAGGTGTGGGTGCCGAGTGTCTCTCTCCATCTCTTTTTATGCAGGTGTCTGAGCTCCACGCCCTGAAGTATGCAGGACATCACAAACGTTCTCAAAGAAAATATTATTTTCATATCTGCCGTGAATGTTGACCACAAGACGTCAGAACGACGGCTCCTTTGATTGAGCCGCTGGTGTTGTGTGTGTGTGTGTGTGTCACCATGGCATAATGTGCTCCGGGCGACGTCGACGACCACAGAAGGTTCGGAGTTCTTTGCCAAGAGCTGATGGCCGTGATTAGATTCTGTCACGCAAGAAGACGCAGTCGCAAACTTCACACATATTTAAGATCAACATGAGACATGGCTCTAATGTTTTCTTTGGATGAATTCTACTAATTTGTGTCAATTAAAAAGGCTACGAACTATAATCATTGAACTAATCTTGGCTCGTCCCCAGGGTCCCCTCCCTGCTGGACCTGTTTGCTCCGTGTCAAACGGGTTGATCACAGCGTTCCTCCCTCACCACTTTGATGCCCCGCAGCATTCACGCCACAGAAATGAATGTTTGTTAACTCTTAATTGTCTATTCTGAATAAACTATCCCTCACATACAGAATCCCATCTTTTCCTCCATCACTTTGAGTATTTCATTTTGAGTATTTTTCATTTTACACGGATACAAAACGACATTTTAGGGGCGAATCATTTCACCTTTTTTCTGTTTTTATGAGATGGCAGTTCCGTGTCTCCCTGTCTTGATTGGTTCACGCCCGTCACCTGTCCTCAGACACTCGTGTCTCGGGAGGGCGCCATGACACCAGACGCCACTTTTAAAAGCCTGAGCAGCGCAACCAACCGTTGATTTTGGGCTCAAGATATTTTTAAAAAAGAAAGGAAAGAGTACGGCGAACACCACCGTCTATTCCGTGAATTGTGTCTCGATGGCGAGCGCTCCATTCGTACATTTTTTCTGTTAATGTTTGTCAGTATGTACACGTTATATATGTACTTATGGAAAATAAATTACTTACTTACTTACTTACTTACACTTCCTGAGCGGGAAAAATAAAAGCTCACACACACACGCACATGTACACATGCATTTTATTTATTTATTTTCATTTAATTTTTCTTTTTCTCAATACTCTGACTTTATGATGTTGTGTCCACTGTTTTGTCTACCTCTAGATGTTTTGTCTATGTATTGTCTTTTGTCTTATAATAAAAAATAAAAGAATACAAAAAAATACAAATACAAAAATAAATAAAAATAAAGAAGTCCTGTGTTAAAAAATGTAAATGTTGCGTCGCCATGACGCGGTTATTCATGTTGATGACGTGAACAAGAATCCTTTGAGTTCTGACATCGTTCAGGGAATCAGGAAAAGATGAAGATGTGTTGTCCATGTTGGCAAACACACAATCACTGGGCACGTTGATAACTCATCATCTCCAGTGGCAGCAGGTGTTCACCCACTGGGTGAGGAAGCATTATGTAACACATGAGGCGGTACATCTGAAGCCTTTGATCTATATTTAAACAATCAGTTTGTCTTCAGTCGGTTTTCTTTGGCTTCTGCCCAAGCAGACACCCAAACCCCCAAACACACCCACACACACACACGCATGTTTACTTTCCATTAAGTCTAGCTCATTAAAGGTCAGGTCATGAATCTCATCCATCAAAAACAAAAACCACGCGGTGCTTTGCCACGCCCGAGCCGCTGTAGACCGGAGTAACAGGCGGACGACCTGAAACCACCTGAGAAGGTGTTCAGAGCCTTTAACTCAGGTATTTAGGATGACTTTTACAGTTTTTATCGATTGCTAAACGACAGCGGGCACAACTGGAGTCACATGTGCAAAACTCTAACCACAGTCTGCACTACCAACAGTCACCTGAGCTCAACACCTCACATCACCTGCAAAACTCATTCCAAGCAACACAACTCTTAACACATGGCTCAAAACACGCTCAGTGCAGCCAAACAACATGCACAACCCTCACTGAGGTAACACACTGAGGTAACACACACTGAGGTAACACACTGAGGTAACACACACTGAGGTAACACACACTGAGGTAATGTAAAGAATATATATTATAGCTTAGCATAGCCTAGTATTGTTTGCATAAATATTATGTGGAAGATGGAAAAGACTGGAGGAAGGTTAAAATCTTTAATGGAGCTCTGGCGCCTGAACTGATCTAAAGAAAGATAACAGTGACACCTAAGGAAGTTTTATGCACCCCCCTTCCCTGCACCAAGCTCATCCGAGAAGATGACAAGACAGAGAGCTCATTGTATTCATAGTTTGGGAAGAGCAATCACAGTCCTTACCTCACCGGGCAGATAGATAAGGAAGGGTCCAGATGTGACATTACTCTCCTTTAGTCATTTATGGCCCCTCACTGACCCCTCTCACACCCTCTCACACCCTCTCACACGCTCACACACTCACACATGGGAAGAGGCCCCCTTTGTATAGACGACCTTCTGAGAAGATCCAGGCCCCATCCCTGCACAGATAAGGCACCGAAGGGAGTCTTCTTTAAAGAGAGGAACCCATTAAATCAACTCTCTTCCTTTCTCACACTTTCTTTCACAAACATGTGCACTCATTGGCGGACCACAAGAACCAACGAAGGAGCGACAACGGCGGAAGCAGAGGAACAAGAACCAATGAGAAGATACCACCCTCTTTTCCTCCTGACCAATCAGAACTGTTCCTGTTGATTATTTCAATGGCCGCGCGCTCTGCTCAGCATCCTTTCTCCAGCGCTGGGGCCATTGGTCACAGCTCTGGATTGGGGTCCATGCGCATGATTGTCTATTTGAATCCTGATTTTGAATAAACGCTTTATAGATTTAAAGTAAAAGTCTACCGCTGTGTCTTCCAGTGAGTGCCGTCCAGGTGGTGTGTTGCTATCCAACTCCAACAGTAACACACACTGAGGTAACACACACTGAGGTAACACACACTGAGGTAACACACACTGAGGTAACACACTGAGGTAACACACACTGAGGTAACACACTGAGGTAACACACACTGAGGTAACACACTGAGGTAGCACACACTGAGGTAACACACTGAGGTAACACACACTGAGGTAACACACATAGGCTAACACACTGAGGTAACACACTGGTAACTGAGGGAAAACACACTGAGGGAACACACACTGAGATAACACACACTGAGGTAACACACTGAGGTAACACACTGGGTGCTGCAGGTAACACCGCACACACGAGGCACACACACTGAGGTAACTTACACACTGAGGTAACACACTGGGAAATTGTAGCAACACACACTGAGGTAACACACTGAGGTTAACACACACTGAGATAACACTGAGGTAACATACACTGAGGTAACACACTGACGTAACACACACTGAGGTAACCCACACTGAGGTAACACACTGAGGGAACACACACTGGGGTAACACACTGAGGTAACACACTGAGGTAACACACACTGAGGTAACACACACTGAGTGTAACACACACTGAGGTAACACACGGGTAACACACACAGGTAACACACGGGTAACACACACTGGGAAGACACACACAGGGTAACACACACTGAGATAAAACACACTGAGGTAACACACTGAGGTAACACACTGAGGTAACATACACTTAGGTAACACACTGAGGTAACACACACTGAGGTAACACACTGAGAGTAGCACACTGGTAACACACTGGTAACTGAGGTAACACACACTGGGGTAACACTGGGTAACACACACTGAGGTAACACACACTGAGGTAACACACACACTGAGGTAACACACTGAGGTAACACACTGAGGTAACACACTCTGAGGTAACACACTCTGAGGTAACACACTCTGAGGTAACACACTCTGAGGTAACACACTCTGAGGTAACACACTCTGAGGTAACACACACTGAGGTAACACACACTGAGTGAACACACACTGAGGTAACACATACTGAGGTAACACACACTGAGGTAACACAAACTGAGCTAACACACTGTGAGTAACACACACACTGAGATAACACACTGAGGTAACACACACTGAGGTAACACACTGAGGTAACACACTGAGGTAACACACACTGAGGTAACACACTGAGGTAACACACTGAGGTAACACACACTGAGTGCTGCAGAAATTGGCACACACTGAGGTAACACACGGTGAGGTGCTTACCTGGTGCCACACTAAGTGCTGAGGTAACACACTGAGGTAACACACTGAGGTAACACACACTGGTAACACACTGAGGTAACACAGGTAACACACTACAGGTAACACACACTGAGGGTGCCACACACTGAAATTAGCACACACTGAGGTAACACACAGGGGTAACACACTGAGGTAACACGCTGAGGGAACACACGCTGAGGTAACACACACTGAGGTAACACACGCAGGGTGCTTTTACTGAGGTAACACACACTGAAATTAACACACTGAGGTAACACACTGGGAGTATTACACACTGAAAGAATTAACACATTGAGGGTAACACACACTGAGGGTAACACACACTGAAATTAACACACACTGGGGTAACACACTAAGGTAACACACACTGAGGTAACACACTGAGGTAACACACTGATGCCTGGGTAACACACACTGAGGTAACACACACTGAGGGAACACTGAGGTAACACACACTGGGGCTAACAAACTGATTAACACACTGAGGTAACACACTGAGGTAACACACACTGAGGGTAACACACTGGGGTAACACACACTGAGGTACTTACAAACTGAGGTAACACACACTGAAGTGCTTACACTGATATAACACACACTGCGGTAACACACTGAGGTAACACACACTGAGGTAACACTGGGTAGCTTACACTGAGGTAACACACACTGAGGGAACACAGTATACTGGTGGCACACACTGGGGTAACACACTGAGGTAACAACACACTGAGGGTAACACACCGGGGAAAAACCGGGAAAAACACCGGGAAAAACCGGGAAAAACACTGAGGAAAACACCGGGAAAAACCAAAAAAAAAAACCAAAAAACCAAAAAAACACCGGGGGGAAAAAAAAAAAAATTAAAAAAAGGGAAAAAGGGAAAAAAGGGAAAAAAGGGAAAAATTAAAAAAAAAAATTTAAACCCCACCCACCGGGAAAAACACTGAGGTAAACACACTGAGGAAAAAAGGGAAAAAAGGGAAAAAGGGGAAAAAAGGGGGGGAAAAAAGGGAAAAAAGGGGGAAAAAAAATTTTAAAAAAAAAAAAGGGGGGGGTTTTTTAAAAAAAAAAAAAAAACCAAAACACCAAAAACCAAAAAACCAAAAACACCGGGGTTTGGGGAAAAAGGGAAAAAAGGGAAAAAAGGGGGGAAAAAGGGAAAAAAAAAAAATTAAAAATTAAAAAAAAAAATTAAAAAAGGGGAAAAAAAAAAGGGAAAAAGGGAAAAAAGGGAAAAAGGGAAAAAGGGAAAAAAAAAAAAAAAACCAAAAAACCAAAAACCAAAAAACCAAAAAACCAAAAACCAAAAAAACCAAAAAACCAAAAACCCAAAAAAAAAAAAAAAAAAAAATTAAAAAAAAAAAAAAAAAAAACGGGAAAAACCGGGAAAAACACCGGGAAAAAAACCGGGAAAAACCGGGAAAAACACCGGGAAAAACCAAAAAACCAAAAACACCAAAAAAAACACTGAGGTAACACCGGGAAAAAACACTGAGGTAACACACCAAAAAACACTGAGGTAACACACCGGGAAAAACACTGAGGAAACACACCGGGAAAAAAAGGGAAAAAGGGAAAAAGGGGAAAAAAGGGAAAAAATAAAAATTAAAAAAGGGAAAAAATTAAAAAAAAAAATTAAAACCAAAAAAAGGGAAAAAATTAAAAAATTAAAAAAAAGGGGGAAAAAAGGGAAAAAAGGGAAAAAAAATTAAAAAAAAAAATTAAAAAAGGGAAAAAATTAAAACACCAAAAACACCCTTAAAAAGGGAAAAAAGGGGAAAAACCGGGAAAAACACCAAAAACCAAAAAAAGGGGGGGGGAAAAAAAAAACCAAAAAACCAAAAAAAAAAAACCAAAAAAAAAAAAAAAACCAAAAAAAAAAAAAATTAAAAAATAAAATTAAAAAAAAAAATTAAAAAAAAATTTTTAAAAAATTAAAAAAGGGGGTTTTTAAAAAATTAAAAAAGGGGGGAAAAAAGGGAAAAAAGGGAAAAAAGGGAAAAAAAAAAAAAAAAAAAAATTAAAAAATAAAAAGGGAAAAAAGGGAAAAAAGGGAAAAAGGGAAAAAAGGGGAAAAAAGGGAAAAAAGGGAAAAAGGGGAAAAAAACCAAAACCAAAAACACCAAAAACACCAAAAACCAAAAAACCAAAAAACCAAAAAACCAAAAAAAAACCAAAAACACCGGGAAAAACACCGGGAAAAAACACTGAGGTAACACACCGGGAAAAACACCGGGAAAAAACCGGGAAAAACCGGGAAAAACACCGGGAAAAACCGGGAAAAACACCGGGAAAAACACTGAGGTAACACACCGGGAAAAACACACTGAGGTAAACACACCGGGAAAAACACCGGGAAAAACCAAAAAAAAAAAAAAAAAAAATTAAAAAAGGGGGGAAAAAAAGGGAAAAAAGGGAAAAAGGGAAAAAAGGGAAAAAATTAAAAAAAGGGCCCCACCGGGAAAAAACCAAAAAAAAAAATTAAAAAAGGGGGGGGAAAAAGGGAAAAAAGGGAAAAAATTAAAAAAGGGGGGGGGGGGGGAAAAAAGGGAAAAAAGGGAAAAAAGGGAAAAAATTAAAAAAGGGAAAAAGGGAAAAAAGGGAAAAAATTAAAAAGGGAAAAAAAAAAAGGGAAAAAAGGGAAAAAATTAAAAAAAAAAGGGAAAAAAGGGAAAAACCAAAAACACCAAAAACACCGGGAAAAACACTGAGGTAACACACTGAGGTAACACACTGAGGTAACACACACTGAGGGAACACGCTGAGGTAACACACACTGAGGCCCAAAAACACTGAGGTAACACACACTGAGGTAACACACTGAGGTAACACACTGAGGTAACACACACTGAGGTAACACACACTGAGGTAACACACTGAGGGAACACACACTGAGGTAACACACTGAGGTAACACACTGAGGTAACACACTGAGGTAAAAACACTGAGGTAAAAAACACACTGAGGTAACACACTGAGGTAAACACACTGAGGTAAACACACTGAGGTAACACACTGAGGTAACACACACTGAGGTAACACACTGAGGTAACACACACTGAGGTAACACACACTGAGGTAACACACACTGAGGTAACACACTGAGGTAACACACACTGAGGTAACACACTGAGGTAACACACTGAGGTAACACACTGAGGTAACACACACTGAGGTAACACACTGAGGTAACACACTGAGGTAAAAACACTGAGGTAAACACACTGAGGTAACACACTGAGGAAACACACTGAGGTAACACACACTGAGGTAACACACACTGAGGTAACACACACTGAGGTAACACACACTGAGGTAACACACACTGAGGTAACACACTGAGATAACACACACTGAGGTAACACACACTGAGGCAACACACTGAGGTAACACACACTGAGGTAACAAACTGAGGTAACACACACTGAGGTAATACACTGAGGTAACACACACTGAGGGAACACACATACTGAGGTAACACACACTGAGGTAACACACTGAGGTAACACACACTGAGGTAACACACACTGAGGTAACACACACTGAGGTAACACACACTGAGGTAACACACACTGAGGTAACACACACTGAGGTAACACACACTGAGGTAACACACACTGAGATAACACACTGAGGTAACACACTGAGGTAACACACACTGAGGTAACACACACTGAGGTAACACACACTGAGGTAACACACTGAGGTAACACACACTGAGGTAACACACTGAGGTAACACACACTGAGGTAAACACACTGAGGTAACAGACAGACGTAACACACACTGAGGAAACACACTGAGGTAACACACACTGAGGAAACACACTGAGGTAACACACACTGAGGTAACACACTGAGGTAACACACTGAGGTAACACACACTGAGGTAACACACTGAGGTAACACACACTGAGGTAAACACACTGAGGTAACACACACTGAGGAAACACACTGAGGTAACACACTGAGGTAACACACTGAGGTAACACACTGAGGTAACACACACTGAGGGAAAAAAAACACACTGAGGTAAACACACTGAGGTAAAAACACTGAGGTAACACACACTGAGGTAACACACTGAGGTAAACACACTGAGGTAAAAACACTGAGGTAACACACACTGAGGTAACACACACGGAGGTAACACACTGAGGTAACACACACTGAGGTAAACACACTGAGGTAACACACTGAGGCACACACTGAGGTAACACACACTGAGGTAAACACACTGAGGTAAACACACTGAGGTAACACACACTGAGGAAAAAACACTGAGGTAACACACACTGAGGTAACACACACTGAGGTAAAACACACTGAGGTAACACACACTGAGGTAACACACACTGAGGTAACACACACTGAGGTAACACACACTGAGGTAACACACACTGAGGTAACACACACTGAGGTAACACACTGAGGTAACACACACTGAGGTAACACACTGAGGTAACACACACTGAGGTAACACACTGAGGTAACACACACTGAGGTAACACACACTGAGGTAACACACTGAGGTAACACACACTGAGGTAACACACTGAGGTACACACACTGAGGTAACACACACTGAGGTAACACACTGAGGTAACACACACTGAGGTAACACACACTGAGGTAACACACTGAGGTAACACACACTGAGGTAACACACACTGAGGTAACACACTGAGGTAACACACACTGAGGTAACACACACTGAGGTAACACACACTGAGGTAACACACACTGAGGTAACACACTGAGGTAACACACACAAGGTCACACACTGAGGTAAACACACTGAGGTAACACACACTGAGGTAACACACTGAGGTAACACACACTGAGGTAAACACACTGAGGTAACACACTGAGGTAACACACACTGAGGTAACACACTGAGGTAACACACTGAGGTAACACACTGAGGTAAAACACACTGAGGTAACACACACTGAGGTAACACACTGAGGTAAAACACACTGAGGTAACACAAACTGAGGTAACACACTGAGGTAACACACACTGAGGTAACACACTGAGGTAACACACTGAGGTAAAACACACTGAGGTAACACACACTGAGGTAACACACACTGAGGTAACACACTGAGGTAACACACTGAGGTAACACACTGAGGTAACACACTGAGGTAACACACTGAGGTACACACACTGAGGTAACACACTGAGGTAAACACACTGAGGTAACACACTGAGGTAACACACACTGAGGTAACACACACTGAGGTAACAAAAACACACTGATAAACCAACTGAGGTAACACATAGGTCACCGAGGTAACAACACGAGGTAACCATGGGTCACCATAGGTAACACACTGGGGCACACACTGAGGTCACCATGGGTCACACTGAGGTAACACCCCCGAGGTAACCATGAGGTAACACCTGGGTCACACTGGGGTAACCACTGAGGTAACCATAGGTAACAACACGGGGTAACACATGGGTCACCTGAGGAACACACACGAGGTAACACACTGAGGTCACACATAGGTAACACACTGGGTAACACACACTGAGGGGGTACAACACGGGGTCCCAACACGGGGTAACCATGGGTCACACTGGGGGCACCATAGGTAACACACACGAGGACAACACGAGGTAACAACACTGGGTAAACACTGGGGTAACCATGGGTAACAACACGGGGTCACCGGGGTAACCATGGGTCACCACTGAGGTCACCATAGGTAACACACCGGGGTAACCATAGTCCCCCTGGGTAACCATAGAAACGGGGCAACCATATAAAATGAGGAAAAACCGGGGTCACATAGGCCACATGGGTCACAAATAAACACAGGGGTCCCGGCCCCAAAGGGAACCCTGGGGGCCCCTGATCACCTGGGCATTTTCCCCTGACCGGGTCCCATCCGGCACATGGGTAATTTGTAATAGTTCACCAGAGGCCCCAAGTTTTAAATTAATAAATAAGAAAGTATTATAATAGAAAATTTGGGGAAGATGTTTTTAAGTATTAAGGGGAAAGGGTAATTTACCGCAAATGTCAAGGGAAGTTTAAAGAGGTACGTATTTTAGTAATAGTTCAAGTTGAAATTAAGTATACAATAACAAAGATTTTATTGTGAATACTTTAACGCGGATTTTTACAACGGGTGGTTTTCGAGAGGAAGAACGGTTTTTGAAGAGTTCTTTTCTCGGGCCCCCGGCAGCCGCCCCCGGTGCAGCCCGCCCAGGTGCAGCCCGCTAGGTGCAGCCGGCCCCCCGCAGCCAGCCCGGGCCAGAAAGCTAGCACCGCCATTTAAATGTTAAACTAACAGCGCGCCAACACCACCAGAGTGCCCCTTTCCCGTACCCTAACGCGTAGCTGTCTGAGCTTCGATGGCGCGGAGCCGTGTATCTAACCCGCTGAGACCTGCCTCCAACCTGCACATGAACTACACTTGTTGCATGTATGGTTATCATGAAGGGAGGCAGGGGGAGAACATGAGACACACTGAGCAAGAGGAGCGGGAGGGAGAGAAGAAGAAGTCATGCTCGCTGCTGAGCTGGCAACCGGAAGAGGGAGATGATGCGTTCAGGAGCGGTGTGTGTGTGTGTGTGTGTGTGTGTGTGTGTGTGTGTGTGTGTGTGTGTGTGTGTGTGTGTGTGTGTGTGTGTGTGTGTGTGTGTGTGTTGGGGTGTGTGTGTGTGAGTGTGTGTGTGTGTGTTGGTTTTGTGTGTGTGTGTGGTTTGTGTGTGTGGGGT
>NC_079399.1:22654809-22839256 GCF_029220125.1 Pseudoliparis swirei | reverse complement strand
TATAAATAAATAAAACAAATATAGGAATTAATAAATGATAAATTATAAATCAACAGGACATCATTAAAATAAATATATCTCTACCGTTTCTGTATTTCTTCATTTTATTTATTCCTCTATTTACGTGTCCACCACGTTATTTCTTCATTATTTATGTTGTGTGACATTCTATGTATTAAACGTATATTGCAAATGAACTGGGGCGGGGTCCGAACCTCCTGTACAGAAGTGTTGGAGTTGGACAGCGACACACCATACTCTCAGACGGCACTCCACGGGAAGAAAAGCGGTGAACTTTTACTTTAATAACTCTATAAAGCGTTTATTCAAAATCAGGATACAAATAGACAATCATGCGCATGGACCCCAATCCAGAGCTGTGACCAATGGCCCCAGCGCTGCAGAAAGGACCCCGGTTCAGAGTGTGCAGCCATTTTAAATAGCCGAAAGGACCAGTTCTGATTGGTCAGGAGATAAGGGGGTGGGGTTTTCTCATTGGCCCTTGTTCCTCTGCTTCCGCCGTTGTCGCTCCTTCATTGGTTCTTGTGGTCTGCCAATGAGTGCACATGTTTAGGAAAGGAAGTGTGAGAAGGGGAGATAGTTGATTTAATAGTTCCTCTCTTGTAAGAAGACTCCCTTCGGGGCCTTATCTCTTCCAGGGGATGGGGCCTGGATCTTCTCCGAAGGCGATTACTATACACACCGGGGCTCTTCCCATGTGTGGCTGAGTGTGTGGCGTGTGAGGGGGGGATCGATGAGGGGTCAGTGAGGGGGAGGTCAGTGAGGGGCGGTCAGTGAGGCGTCCAGTGAGGGCCTCGGAAGGTGTCTAAAGGAGAATAATGGCCCCATCTGGACCCTTTCTTATCTATCTTCCCGGTGAGGTAAGGACTGTGATTGCTCTTTCTAAACTATGAATACAATGAGCTCTCTCTCTAGTCATCTTCTTGGATGAGTGCAGTGCAGAAGGGGGGTTGCATCAAAATTCCTTAGGTGTCACTGTTATCTTTCTTTAGATCAGCTCAGGCGCCAAGCAGCCCTGCGAAAATATTCAACTCATTCAGTGTTTTTCATCTTACACATAATATTTATGCAAACAATACTAGGCTGTGCTAAGCTAAAATATATATTCTTTACAGAAGCATGATTGGTCACAGGAGTGTGATGCACCTGGATGTGTTGTGCTCTACTACTTCTGCCTGGCACATGAAGCTGAAGTTGGCTCGCTCAGCTAACCGTTAGCAGAAGTTAGCCTAGACAGCTTTTTGACTTCAGCCGTTTATCAATTCCAAGAACACTGAGTACAGACTCGTGTTTTCTTGGAGTCTGGTCTTGTGAGTCTGGTCTTGTGAGTCTGGTCTTGTGAGTCTGGTCTTGGTTGTCTGGTCTTGGGAGTCTGGTCTTGTGAGTCTGGTCTTGTGAGTCCGGTCTTGTGAGTCTGGTCTTGGGGGTCTGGTCTTGGGAGTCTGGTCTTGTGAGTCTGGTCTTGTGAGTCTGGTCTTGTGAGTCTGGTCTTGAGAGTCTGGTCTTGTGAGTCTGGTCTTGTGAGTCTGGTCTTGTGAGTCTGGTCTTGTGAGTCTGGTCTTGTGAGTCTGGTCTTGTGAGTCCGGTCTTGTGAGTCCGGTCTTGGGAGTCTGGTTTTGGGAGTCCAGACTCTCGAGGACGCAGGACGGTCTTTCTGGTCTTGTGACGTCACCACATCAACTGTTCTTGCTCATGAATTTCCTCCAATTATTCACTGTAAAATACTTTACAGTGGAGTAGAATGTGTTGCGGTGTTCCCTGTCGTTTGGCGTCGGCTACGAATAAACGGTAATAACTATACAACGTCTCGTAGCTTCCTGACCCAGGGTCGCTACAATATGAAGCTATGCATCTTAACCCTCAGTCAAATTGACGTAACGTTATCTTTTAATAAATAATAAACTCTTTGTGCTCTTTAGGTCCTCCAAAACCTCATTATATCTCATGTTTAGCCGCTACGGAGACGTCAGAGCCAGCGGAGCATTTCAAAAAGTCCTGCCGAGATCAGGCTTCTCGGCGGCCACAGCGCTGAGCGCCTGGAGATCCGAGCTCAGAGGTCCCATGAGCAGGACCTCAAATCTCCGTCGCATATCCTTATTAGGCTGAATCTCGATAAGCGACCACAGATTTGATGCTTAAACTACTAACTTCTCATGAAAACATCCTTAAATTACATTCCGTGACTCAACAACAGTAGTATTTAGAATGTACAGACAAGAATGCATAATAAACGCTGTTCGTCTACAGATCCAAGTGCTAGGGGTCGATTGCTTCTGTCTTGCTCTCCGACTTGACCAATCCTGTTCAACAATGAGGTTCGGACCGCCCAGCTCATTTGAATATACGGACACATAAATGTCACACATAAATAAATGAAGAAATACGTGTGGACACATAAATAGAGATATAAATAAATGAAGAAATACAGAAATGTAGAAATACATTTATTTAATGATGTCCTGTTGAGTTATAACTTATATATATTAATTTCTGTATTTATTTCTGTATTTATACATTTATTCTTGTATTTATTTATTTTTACATTTATTTAAGCATTTATTTATTTATTCTTGTATTTATTCATGCATTTATTTATTTATACTTAAGTCATTTTAAGTCCTCCATACACGCCGGCATCCGAGCTCTGCGGCGCGCGAGACAAAGATCGGAGTCGTGTTAACGCGACACGTAGAGACAGAATGACATGCTGCTGGTTAGAGACGACCAACAACAGACGGATTGGAAGCTCATTCTGCGCATGCGTTAAATGCGGTAAAAAAAGTTAACTAATTAATCCTGTAATTTAATCAGAACGCGTTAACGCGTTATTTTTCACAGCACTAATATATATATATAGATATATATACTGTATATATATATATAAAAAACAGAGTTTCAATTAGTTTGTTATTCAGTATCCAGTTACTGCTTCCTGTACATTCTGTAAACTACCAAAGAAGAATTTTCTGCGTTCTTAAATGCGTTATTACATGCACTGTGAAATGCGATCTTAAATCTAATTTTAATACATTATTAAATGTGATCTTAAATGCAATTTTAATGCGTTATTAAATGCGATATAAAGTGCTATTGTCACGCCTGACGTCACAGTAGCGAGGTGCAGGAGCTCATCCGCAGAGGAAACCACAGGACTCAGTGTGGATTAACAAAAAACACTTTACTGAGGCCAAAGGGTTACAAGAAAACAACAAGGTCCAAAATGGGCAGGCAGAGAATCGGCGGTCAAACAGGCAGGGTCAAACAGGCTGGGTCAAACAGGCAGGGTCAAACAGGCAGGGTCAAACAGGCAGGGTCAAACAGGCCGGGTCAAACAGGCAGGGTCAAACAGGCTGGGTCAAACAGGCTGGGTCAAACAGGCTGGGTCAAACAGGCTGGGTCAAACAGGTAGGGTCAAACAGCCAGGGTCAAACAGGCCGGGTCAAACAGGCCGGGTCAAACAGGCAGGGTCAAACAGGCTGGGTCAAACAGGCTGGGTCAAACAGGCAGGGTCCACGATAGCAACATGCAACAAAGGATGATGGGAAAAAGACAACAATCCAGCAACAGACAAGGGAAAGAGTGGCACAATATATAGGGGGGGAAACAGGTGTACGACATGAGACATTAATGAGACGAGAGTGGCTGAGGGCAGGTGCAGGGAATGAAACAATCAATAAGACAGGAGACACTGAGTAGACACAGAACAGGACCACAGCGATATAAAATGCATTCTGGAATGCGATCTTAAATGTGATCTTTAATGCATTCTTAAATGCGATCTTAAATGCATTCTTAAATGCGATCTTAAATGCGATCTTTAATGCATTCTTAAATGCATTCTTAAATGCGATCTTAAATGCATTCTTAAATGCGATCTTAAATGCATTCTTAAATGTGATCTTAAATGCGACCTTTAATGCATTCTTAAATGGGATCTTTAATGCATTCTTAAATGCATTCTTAAATGCGATCTTAAATGCATTCTTAAATGTGCTTAAATTCGATCTTAAATGCGATTTCAAATGCGAAATTAAATACTTTTGGGACTTAAATGTGATCTTAAATGCATTCTTAAATGCGATCATAAATGCAATCTTAAATGTGCTTAAATTCGATCTTAAATGCGATTTCAAATGCGAAATTAAATACTTTTGGGACTTAAATGTGATCTTTAATGCATTCTTAAATGCGATCTTAAATGCATTCTTTAATGCATTCTTAAATGCGATCTTAAATGCATTCTTCAATGCGATCTTAAATGCGATCTTAAATGCATTCTTAAATGTGATCTTTAATGCATTCTTAAATGCGATCTTAAATGCATTCTTAAATGCGATCTTAAATGTGATCTTTAATGCATTCTTAAATGCGATCTTTAATGCGATCTTAAATGCATTCTTAAATGCGATCTTAAATGTGATCTTAAATGCGATCTTAAATGCGATCTTTAATGCATTCTTAAATGCAATCTTAAATGCAATCTTAAATGTGATCTTCAATGCATTCTTAAATGCGATCTTAAATGCATTCTTAAATGTGCTTAAATTCGATCTTAAATGCGATTTCAAATGCGAAATTAAATACTTTTCTCTTCTGCTCTCTTGCCAAACACACCTGGCTGTACTCAGGTGACGTCTACATATGGGTCACGCCCCCTGACGTCATCGTTGCGTCATTATTTCAGCATCCTCTGATGTGTGGGCAGCAGCTTGGTTGTAATCGATCCACATGGATGCGATGCGGAACACGTCAACACAGATCAGTGCGATGGCTACAGTGAGGACACATGTTGGTCCGGCCCGATCCAGCAGGTGGGGTCCAGACGGACCCCGAGCCCGTCAGGTCCGCCTCAGGTGGGCACGCCGGTGTCCCCCCTGCTCCGCCCAGCCGCCTCCACAGATGTGTGACTAGCTCACTCCACAAATCCATAGGTTTTTCCCGGAGACCAATTACCCCGGCGTCAGAGATCTCACTCTCAGGCCGCGGGCGGCGGGGATTCTGTGGCTTTAATCACACGTCGATGCTCGGCCCCCCGCTCAAGCCGCTCTGTCCGCCCCCGGCCCGGCCCTCGGGGGTATCGACCGCCGCACGCGGCTCTCGCCCCGGCCCGTCTGCCAGCCGGCCCTCTCGCTCCCTCTCCTCGTAACGGCGGCCAGAGGGGCAGAACGAGAACGGGATGCAGGAGGGATGATTTCCTCATGAAGCGGCCATTGATTTTATGACACGCTGACGGCGTCTCTTTCTCTGTCAGGAGACAGAGCGACGCCCGTACTCTGGTCCTGACGGAGCGGGACCGGTGGTTGTGTATAACCGAGCCTGTGGTGAGCGCGGTGAAGCCAGGGGGACCGTGCAGGGAGTGATGACTCACACCGTGTTTCAGGCTGCAGGCCTCGTGCTGTTTCACTCAACATGAGCACATGTCTGAACAGGAAACACAGCTGGCATTCATCACAGCAATGATGGAGCCATTCCACACAGCTGATCCGCTCCATGGTTCTGGTGCTGTGCATGTGGTCCATGGTTCTGGTGCTGTTCACATGGTCCATGGTCCTGATGCTGTTCACATGGTCCATGGTTCTGGTGCTGTTCACATGGTCCATGGTCCTGGTGCTGTGCTTGTGGTACATGGTTCTGGTGCTGTGCTTGTGGTCCATGGTTCTGGTGCTGTACATAGGGTCCATGGTTCTGGTGCTGTGCTTGTGGTCCATGGTTCTGGTGCTGTTCACATGGTCCATGGTCCTGGTGCTGTGCTTATGGTCCATGGTTCTGGTGCTGTGCACATAGGGTCCATGGTTCTGGTGCTGTGCTTGTGGTCCATGGTGCTGTGCTTGTGGTCCATGGTTCTGGTGCTGTGCTTGTGGTCCATGGTGCTGTGCTTGTGGTCCATGGTTCTGGTGCTGTGCTTGTGGTCCATGGTGGTTCACGACCCCACTGACACACACACACACTTGTGGTCGTTACCTGGATAATGACATCATCACAGGCCTCATCACCTGGTGATGATTATCAGACCTCATTGTGATCTAATAAAAAAATGCAAATGCAGTCGTCAGAGCGGAGGCCCGTCGTCCAGGTGAAGCAAGTGAAGGAGGACACCAACGGCAGCGCAGGTGAGTGTCACGTGACTTCAGGAGGGGTGAGGTCATTACGACGCATCAAGAGACGCATATAAACGGTTTACTGGCTGTGGCTGTTGAAGATGATGTCATCAACCGGCTGTCACGGCCACCGTGAGCCAAAAAGAACAAAGTAAATGTACCTGCAGCAACGTCTTCAGACTTTGTGATGAGCAGCATTTTAACTTGTGGAGGTGACATCACCGCGAACTGCAGCTTGATGACCTCATCACAACGTGTCCCTCTGGACGGCCAGAGACACAAAGCACTGCAGGTGTGTGTGTGTGTGTGATATTGTGTGTGTGCGTGTGTGTATGTGTGATATTGTGTGTGTGTGTGTGTGATTGTGTGATATTGTGTGTGTGTGTGATATTGTGTGTGTGTGTGTGTGTGATTGTGTGATATTGTGTGTGTGTGTGATATTGTGTGTGTGAGTGTGATATTGTGTGTGTGTGATATTATGTGTGATTGTGTGTGTGTGATTGTGTGTGTGTGTGATTGTGTGTGTGTGATATTGTGTGTGTGTGTGTGATATTGTGTGTGTGTGTGTGTGATTGTGTGTGTGTGTGTGTGTTTTGGATGAGTCACGGTGGTTCTGGCGGGTCGAGGTGGAGGAGCGGACGTGGGAACCCTCTCTCCTGTTCGCCCATCTGCTCTCCTCCGTGGAGGTGACAGTGGTGCACTCTGTGTGTGTGTGTGTGTGTGTGTGTGTGCGCGTGTGTGTGTGTACGTGTGTTTTGCGTGTTTTGTGAAACACACATAATGAGGTTATATTGCGCACATGCATGCACACATAACTACACACGCAAACTCTCTCTCTCTCTCTCTCTCTATATATATATACACACACACACACCTCGGACACACAGATGGTAGAGGGAGGGGTTGGGGCTTCCTGAGGTTTGTGCCTGAGCTTCCTGTGGGCAGCATCTCTAGAGCCAAATTTCATCTTCCTCCTCTTCCTCCCCCTCCTCCTCTTCCTCCTCCTCCTTCTCCTCCTCCACGCCTCCTCCTTCACCTACTCCTATCCCTCACCCTCTTCCTCCTCATCCTCCTCCTCCTCCCGTTCCTTTCCTTCACCTCCTCCTCCCGTTCTCCTCCCCTCCTGACATGACACTCATTCATCCTTGGAGGCCATTTATACATCAGACATGTCAGACATCAGGATGCAGTTGGTGCTTCACTGTCGGCCGAAGGTGTGACTCCATCAGAGCTGCTGTGAGGGTTTGAGGTGTGTACTCCTGCTACCACTGTGTTGACCCTTTATTCACCCTTTATTCAACCTTAATTCACCATTTATCTATCATTTATTCACCATGTATTTACCCTCTATTCACCCTTTATTTACCCTTTATTCACTCTTTATTCACCATTTATCTACCCTTTATTCACCATTTATTTACCCTTTATTCACCATTTATTTACCCTTTATTTACCCATTATTTACCCTGTATTTACCCTTTAGTTACTCTTTATTTACAATTTATTTCCCCTTTATTTACCCATTATTTACCCTATAATTACCATTTATTTACCCTTTATTTCCCCTTTATTTACCCTTTATTTACAATTTATTTACCCTTTATTTACCATTTATTTACCATTTATTTACCCTTTATTTCATGTAGTCAAACATGCAGTAAAGGTCCAGTGCAGTGGCTCGGTACCTGGATCTATAGCCGAGGTCATAGGTCAGAACCAGAGAGTCGGACCTTCAGCACTGAGACACGTTGAGGTGCTGATGAGAGGAAAGAATCCAGAGAATTGAAGATATTCATGAGCAAACGTACACACACACACACACACACACACACACCTACATATAACTATATAAAGTCACATGGAGTGAGTCTCTTCATGTTGACTATGAACACTTTACAGGTGAACAACTAAACATAGAGAATCACACACACAAGAAACACACACACACAAACACACACAACACACACACACACACACATGAGAGAACACGTGTTGCCTTGAGAAATTCACCTCTGTAGCCCCCCAACACACACACACACACACCTACAGAACACACACAAAGATACATCTACAATACACAAATGCACACACACACACCTAAACGTGCACGCACACACACCTACACACAAACAAACACACACACACATACCCCTACACACACACACACACACACACCTCCTCCCTCCAAACAGGTGACTTCCTGTGTCTGGTGTAATAATCTCACCCAACAGATGGTCGTGTTCCTCCCGCTCGCCGCCCACCGCGCCGTGCCGCGGGCGCCGTGGCAACGCAGCACGAACGTTCCCCGGGCCAGGAGAGACGGTCCGACCGCCATCGGCACCGAGCGCCGGGTCGCCCCGGAAGAACCCGCCGCCGGAAGATCCACTTCCTGTTCTCTTCTGGGGACAATGAGCCATGTGATGGGAATGCAGCGATCTGATTGGCCGAGGCAGCGACGGACAGGACGATGGAGGTCATTTAGAAACAGACATGGCGGCTTCTTCTTCTTCTTCTTCTTCTTCTTCTTCTTCTTCTTAAAGTGTGTGTCTCAGATGTATATCCCTCTGATCAGGTCACATTGAGTTCTGCTCCATACTTTATAATAATCAGGTAGACTCACCTGAGGACTCAGGGGCGTCGACATGAGGACTTTGACATCTTTTTGCTGGTTTCAGTTGAGATGTGGACATGTCATGTGGCACATGTGTGTGCATGTGTGTGTGTGTGTGTGTGAGTGTGTATGCATGTGTGTGTGAGTGGGTATGCATGTGTGTTGGCATGTGTGTGCGTGTCTCCATGCATAAGTGTGTGTGCGCATGTATGCATGCATGTGTGTGCATGCACGTGTGTGTCCATGTATAAGTGTGTGTTTGCATGTGTGTGAGTGTGCATGTGTGTGAGTGTGCATGTGTGTGTGAGTGAGTGTTTGCATGTGTGTGAGTGTGCATCTGTGTGTGCATGTGAGTGTGTGTGTGTGTGTGTGCATGTGTGTGTGTGAGTGTTTGCATGAGTGTGAGTGTGCATGTGTGTGTGCATGTGTGTTTGTGTGAGTGTGTGCATGTATGTGTGTGTGCATGTGTGTGTGTGTGTGTGTGTGTGTGTGCATGTGTGTGTGTGCATGTATGTGTGTGTACAGTATGTGTGTGTGTGCATGTATGTGTGTGTGTATGTGTGTGTGTGTGTGTGTATGTGTGTGTGTGTGTGTTATCTAGCACAGATAATTGATGTGGACATGCTCGACTGAAATCTTTGAGACAGTGATCGGCCCGCTGTGCGCTCACGTTGATGGATGCCCATGTCAATCTTTCTGACCCCCTTCATTGACACACACACACTCACACACACACACACACACACACTCACACACACACACACACTCACACACTGAGTCCTTTTCAGCGGGGCACAAAAGGAGCAGCTCTCCTGGCACGCCGTCACCAGAAGAGCTGCTACAGAACCTCCGAGGGCACGGAGTGGGGGAGGAGGGGGAGGGCAGGAGAGGAAGAAAAGGAAAGGGGGAGGAGGAGGAGGAGGAGGGCAGGGGTCAACAAAAGGAAAGGGGGAGGAGGTGGAGGGTGGACAACATTGTGAAGGAGGGAGGATTTGAGGCGTTATTATTAAGGGAAGAGAGGCAGGATGTGGGGAGGACAGAGGAGGGATGGAGAATTATAAATGATGGAGATGAGGAAAGGAGACGAGGAGGTGAAACAAGGAGTCATAGGAAGCATTAGAGAGAGCACAGAGATGTTAAAGGAGCGTCATTAATGTAGCTGTTTTAGCCAGCGCAAGCAAGCACACACACACACACACACACACACACACACACACACACACATGCACACACATGCACACACACATGCACACACACACACGCACACACACACTCACACATACACGCACACACACATGCACATATACACACTTGCTGCTTGTAGTTGTCCATGAAGCCGATGATGACGTCCACTTCTGACTCAGCGGTGTCTCTGGTGGCCGTGTCGTCCTGTCCTGGATCCACAGGTCTTGTCACAGGTGGGACATGTGTATGTAGGAGTGGTTGTCCTGGCAACCTTGGTTGTTTTTCTTGTATGCCTTCTTTCCTGCCTCCTGGCTGTCCTCCTCCAGTGCTGTGGTCCCGTCTTGGCACATCTGACGCCAGGTGTTACGGTCAGCAGCCTCCAGGTCCCCTGGTCTGATTTTACATTTCTTTAGCGCTGTTTTTATCTGGTCTTTATAGCTTCTTCTGCCCTCCAGCAGAGCGCTGGCCTCGGGTGAGCTGGCCATACAGCACTTAGTGAGGCAGCCGATTGAGGGGCATCCTTATAACATCCTTATAACATCCTTATAACGTGCCCCAGCCATCGTAGCTGGTAGTGGGTGATGGTGGCCTCCATGCTCCTACAGCCTGCTCTCCTGAGGATCTCGGCGTGGCACTCGGTCACGCCAAGTGATTCCTAGCATTCGCTGAAGACAGCGGCTGTGTCTACTACCGCACACTTTACGAAGTACACTGCAATGCAGTGCACTGCAATACAGTACACTGCAATACAGTGCACTGCATGGCTGATGAGTCTGTCTCAAATGGAACACTTAACCGTTAACCACTTGGCGGAAGTGACGGACGCAAATCTGTTCACGGCACCCGCGAAATTAAGCCGGGAGTGACATATGCAAATCTGCTTGCGATACCCTAACCCTTAAAGTGACCAATTGAATGCACTTCTTGCCCTCTTGTTGTCCCTTGTTTACCCCTTTCTCCACCCCATGTGGAAACTGCGATACCTCCACAATCGCGGCAGGAGCCTCCGCCTTCTGGCTGAAGTCGAGATGGTATATGTAAATTTAATTGTGTGATTTTGCCTTACCTTCACAGCATAGCTTCATGTAGTAGTTGCAATTAAATTCTCCTCGCTAGGTATGCTAAATTCTCAATTATCTTTGTCAGAAGTAGCCTTCTTCTTTGCAATCCACATACACACCATATGGAAATAAAACATGACAAATCTGTACATGTTTGTCCCTAGATTCAATTAGTTTTAAGAATTATCCACTGAAATGATAGGCATCATCTGCTTGAATTCACAGTAATAGGCCTACTTTGACTGACTGTACTTTTATACACATCTCTGTTGTAGTGAAGTTCACCCTGATACAGGAATCAATTAGCAATTGAACACACAGGCATATTAATTATTGTTACAAACATGCATCAATTCTAATATAAATCAGAAAACGCAATAAAAGACTACAAAACCTCAATGACAACATTTTATTGATAAAATGACTTACATATTAATATAATCTTCCCTTCCCCTCCCCTCCACACACTCTACAGCAGCCACCCAGTCCCAGGCGGCGCTGCCGTATCAATGTTGCAATGCCACTGCTGGCGTTGTATTTTGATGGCCACAGTGACATGAGGGTGGACTTCAGGCTCACCCGAGTCATTCAACGCCCTCATGGCTGTGCTGGGCACTGACTGACCACGGTTGGGGCCCCGAGATCTCCTGTCTAGTTTGTATTTTTTGGCTTGCCAGCGCCACCTCCTATCGGGTGGTGGCCAGGGCCTTCGACAGGCCCCGGGCCACCGGTCACCGGCTGGTGCACAGGATGAGTGGGCAGATCGCTGCGCTCCTGTACACCGTTGTCCGCCACCCTACAGGAGAGGAACTCCCACGCCGAGGTGCCCGCTTCGCCCGTCTAGCTGGGTCGGCAGCCTTCAGCAGAGTGGTGGGGGCTATTGATGGCTGCCATGTCAGAGTGAAGCCCCCAGCGGAGGATGCTGCCTGCTATTTTAACAGGAAGCTTTTTCATTCCATCCAGCTGCAGGCCATCTGTGATGATAAGTGCAAATTCATAGATGTGTGTGTGGGCTACCCAGACTCAGTGCATGATGCCAGGGTCCTGAATAACAGCCCCATCTTCTATGAGCAGTCATACCCTCCACCAGGATACCGTATCCTTGGGGATGGTGGCTATCCCGGCCTGTCCCAACCCATCTGCCTCATGACCCCCTTCAGGCAGCCTGTCCACCTCCAAGCTACAACTGCTGCCTGTCAAAGGCGAGGTGTGTTGTGGAGAGGTCCTTCGGGATACTGAAGACGCGATGGCGGTCCATCTTCTTAAAGGCCCTGGAGGTGGATGTGAGGTGTCAGAGGTCATTGGAGCCAGATGCAGATGTCGGGAGGGCAGCAGAGGACCAGCACCAGCACCTCCAGGAAACGTCTCTGGGGCAGGAAACAGAAATAGGATAGCCATTCAGTGCTCTGTCCCAGACCACGATTACATTTAAATTAATACATACATACCAGTGGCGGTTCGTCCATAGGGGGCGCTAGGGCGCCGCCCCTCTTAAAATGTGTAGATGAAGAGAAAAAAAGAAGAAGAAAAAAAAAAAACATCCTGTCAAAAAACATTATATGCCAAATCATTTAAAAAGTAAATATACCGTGTTGACGCGCTAAATGTGTGTGGGAGACCGTCAGCCTGTCAACAACCACTTAGTTAATGTGAAAACATATAATATATCGCCATTATCACGGAGAGAAGCCCCTCCCCTTTTTCGAGGCGATCTAACGTGTGTGTCGTTTCGGAAAGGACCGGCTTCTCATTCGCGGATGAAACGTGAATCTTGGGTCGCAAAAATGTGCGCTCGTTGGCCAATGACATTGTTTTATTATTTCACGTGATTGGACTATTCGGCAGATCAGAGACGTATCGTTCCCTCAGCTAGAGAGCTCCACGGAGCTACGGGAGTAGGTAGCTAACGGAGCTGTCAGCTGGAGGCTCAGTGAGTAATGCGCTGTTTAGTTTCCCCTGTCTGTTGTTCCAAAGGGACTGAAACTCTCTGGACTACAACGGGGGGAGGGATCTAAAGAGCTGCAGACAAGTGTAAAGCACAAATCTTGCCGCAGTTATCTAGCTAAGAGCATGAAGCTAACTCGCTAACAGCATGAAGCTAACCCTGTTTGCAGTCAGCAGAAGGAGACCGAACTGGCATCTAAACACAACGAAGAAGTTCTGAAAAACAGACGCATTCCCTCCAGAATAATGGAAACAGGCTGGTTACAGACATGATTGACTTTAACCAGAGTAAAGTGACCACTTTAAAGAGAGGAGGCTACTTTTCTTTACAGTCTGCTCTGTCACCCAATGTAACATGTGATCTCTTTCTGACTCTATTCTGCTCTGAACCTCTTTCATGTGAGGGTGAAACTCTTTTATTTTGCAAACCTCTGAAACCCAGCCCAATGTTCCTTAAAGCTGCTCTGAACCTCTCATGCCCAAAGTCACAGTGTGTTGATAGTTGTTATTGGACCGTGTTGAGCACGCTGTGTTCTTGAAATAAAGCTTTGTTTTTTACAATATTCTACTCAAAACCTCTTTTCTTCTCATTGTTGAGTGATATTTAAACTGCGCCCCCCCCCCCCAAAAATTCACCAGCCGCCACTGATACATACACGACATTAAAAAAACAACACACAACGATGATTGAAAGCTACAATTATTTCTCGAAGGACAAGCTTAGATAGCTATCGTAACAGTATTAATTATCGGGCGGCGTGTGTGCAAACGTTCGCGGTGTCATGTTAACCCGTTATTAAACTGAGCATATCCATTGTTAAAATTGCTATTTCGATTGTTTAACAGAACAGCCGTTGTTTAACACTGTCCGATGACTGACATAGCTATGTCGTCGGACTTGCCGCTGGAGCAAGCACCTGGAGCCGACCTGCCCCCCTCGTCAAGCGAAAAGTGTCCGATAAAAGCGCACCTTCGTCGGACTGGCAAGAGGACCGGGTGGTGGATTAGCCAGCTAGCTTATCATAACTGCCATGCAGATCCAATGGCATCTAATGCTACCTAGGTATGCTCACTAATCTGAGAATGGCATGTTAGTAGTACATTGTAATACCAGTACAATGTGTAATTACCGCTGATACTTACATTTATATTACGGTCTGTAGCTTCGTGGTCTACC
Organism: Pseudoliparis swirei; assembly: GCF_029220125.1. NCBI lineage: Eukaryota > Metazoa > Chordata > Actinopteri > Perciformes > Liparidae > Pseudoliparis > Pseudoliparis swirei. The sequence continues at coordinate 22,825,159 of NC_079399.1, read as the reverse complement.
GCTTGTGCTGTCCGCCATTGTTTTAGAAATGAAATGAAAAGCTGGCGAAAGGGCTCCTCCTCTTCCGCTACGTCGCCAAGATGGCGGCCGCTTAGGGCGAGTAGTGTCCATCGTTTTACACTACATTTTTTGCCCGTTTGCAGTGCACCATCCGGGTACTTTCAGTGCACTGAATTCTGCTGGTTTTTTCAGTGGCGCACTTCGAACACTGAAAGTCAGTGCTCGAAGTGCTCAACTGCGCGGTAGTAGACACAGCCAGCGGATGTGAAAATGCTCCAGGGACTTCACATGGCGGCTGTAAGTGACCCAGGCTTCACAGCTGTAGAGGAGGTGCTGATGCAAACTGCTTGATACACAGAGATTTTTGTATGGAGATATAAGTTCTTGTTTTGAAAGACCCGGCGCCTGAGCCTCCCAAAGGCAGCTGATGCTTGTTTGATTCTGTTCTGGACCTCATTGTGGATGTCATTGTCCTCAGAGGAGACTCCCGAGGTATTTGAATGATGGTACTACAGACAGATGCTTATCATTGATGCTGAAGATGGGTGGTGTGGGTGGGATGTTGGTGCTCCACTGACAGACTACCTCTGTTTTGGTGATGTTGATGGTCAGCCCCATCCTGCTGGAAGCCTTCACAGCTGATCCAGGACAGCCTGGAGGTCTGTGGAGTGTGAGCCACCAGAGCGCAGTCATCTGCATACTGCAGCTCAAGGACCCTCACTCTGTGCAGCTTGGTGGTGGCCTGCAGCCTCCTGATGTTGAAGAGGTTGCCATCGAGCCGATAGACTACTGTCACGCCGCTGTTGTCCTCAATGTCCTTATGGAGCAGCTGGGTGATGCATAGGAGGAAGATGTGAAAGAGCACTGGTGCTAGGACACACCCCTGCCTGACCCCTGTGCACACAGGGAAGGAGGCAGACTCTTGACCTCCTATATCCGTCATTAATGTAGATGTTTTAGCCAGCGCAAGCAAGCACACACACACACACAGCACACACACACACACACACACACACATACACACACACACACACACACACACACACACACATACACACATACACTCACATACACACCACGCGCACACCACACACACACACACACTCATACGCACCGCCCACACAATACACTCAACACATCAACTACGCGCGAACACATACACACACATACATTACACACGTAATTTAACACAACCCAAATGCTGCATACTCTAGGCTCCTCTATGCCAATAACCTCAAACTACAAGCTCTCTGGTGGGACAGTAAAAGTTTCTAAGCTCTCTAGTGGGGTACACATGGTACTACAAGCTCTCTAGTGGAGTAATATGGTACTACAAGCTCTCTAGTGGGGCAATATGGTACTACAAGCTCTCTAGTGGGGTAATATGGTACTACAAGCTCTCTAGTAGAGTAATATGGTACTACAAGCTCTCTAGTGGGGTAATATGGTACTACAAGCTCTCTAGTGGAGTAACATGGTACTACAAGCTCTCTAGTAGAGTAATATGGTACTACAAGCTCTCTAGTGGGGTAATATGGTACTACAAGCTCTCTAGTGGAGTAACATGGTACTACAAGCTCTCTAGTGGAGTAACATGGTACTACAAGCTCTCTAGTAGAGTAATATGGTACTACAAGCTCTCTAGTGGGGTAATATGGTACTACAAGCTATCTAGTGGAGTAACATGGTACTACAAGCTCTCTAGTAGAGTAATATGGTACTACAAGCTCTCTAGTGGGGTAACATGGTACTACAAGCTCTCTAGTGGGTTAATATGGTACTACAAGCTCTCTAGTGGAGTAATGTGATACAACAAGCTCTCTAGTGGAGTAATATGGTACTACAAGCTCTCTAGTGGGTTAATATGGTACTACAAGCTCTCTAGTGGAGTAATGTGATACAACAAGCTCTCTAGTGGAGCAATATGGTACTACAAGCTCTCTGGTGGAGTAACATGGTACTACAATCGCTCTAGTGGAGTAATGTGGTACTACAAGCTCTCTAGTGGAGTAATATGGTACTACAAGCTCTCTAGTAGAGTAATATGGTACTACAAGCTCTCTAGTGGGGTAATATGGTACTACAAGCTCTCTAGTGGAGTAACATGGTACTACAAGCTCTCTAGTGGAGTAATGTGATACAACAAGCTCTCTAGTAGAGTAATATGGTACTACAAGCTCTCTAGTGGAGTAATGTGATACAACAAGCTCTCTAGTGGAGTAATATGGTACTACAAGCTCTCTAGTGGAGTAATGTGATACAACAAGCTCTCTAGTGGAGTAACATGGTACTACAAGCTCTCTAGTGGTGTAATATGGTACTACAAGCTCTCTAGTGGAGTAATGTGATACAACAAGCTCTCTAGTGGAGTAACATGGTACTACAATCGCTCTAGTGGAGTAATGTGGTACTACAAGCTCTCTAGTGGAGTAATATGGTACTACAAGCTCTCTAGTAGAGTAATATGGTACTACAAGCTCTCTAGTGGGGTAATATGGTACTACAAGCTCTCTAGTGGAGTAACATGGTACTACAAGCTCTCTAGTGGAGTAATGTGATACAACAAGCTCTCTAGTAGAGTAATATGGTACTACAAGCTCTCTAGTGGAGTAATGTGATACAACAAGCTCTCTAGTGGAGTAATATGGTACTACAAGCTCTCTAGTGGAGTAATGTGATACAACAAGCTCTCTAGTGGAGTAACATGGTACTACAAGCTCTCTAGTGGTGTAATATGGTACTACAAGCTCTCTAGTGGAGTAATGTGATACAACAAGCTCTCTAGTGGAGTAACATGGTACTACGAGCTCTCTAGTAGAGCAATATGGTACTACAAGCTCTCTAGTGGAGTAATGTGATACTGTCAGAGAGTACAGAAACCCACTCACAGCTTTGGCCACACGCTTGATCTTGTTCTTACTTATGGCGTTGACATTGAGCATTTGAACGTCTTCCCACAGAATCCTCTTCTGTCAGACCACAACCTCATAACTTTTGAATTTATACTACCGGAGTGTACTCCGTTAGTCAAAAGTTTCTACACTAGATGTCTAACTGATAGTGCTGTAGCTAAATTTAAAGAAGCGATTCCTTCTGTATTTGATTCGATACCACGTCTCAATATAACAGAGGACTCCTGGTCTAACTTTAGTCCGTCCCAGATTGATCATCTTGTTGACAGTGCCATAGGCTCTCTGAGAATGACACTGGACTCGATAGCCCCTCTGAAGAAGAAGACAGTGAGGAAGAGGAGGTTTGCTTCCTGGTATAACCCTCAGACCCGCAAACTGAAGCAAACGTCACGAAGCTTGAGCATATGGCGTTCAACTAATCTCGAAGAATCCCGCTTAGTTTGGCGAGATAGTCTTAAAACATATAAGAAGGCCCTCCGTAATGCCAGAGCAGCCTATTACTCATCAATAATAGAAAAAATAAAAACAACCCCAGGTTTCTCTTCAGCACTGTAGCCAGGCTGACAGAGAGTCACAGCTCTGTGGAGCCGAGCATTCCTATAAACCTTAGTGGTAATGACTTTATGAACTTCTTTAATGAAAAGATTTTAACTATTAGGGACAAGATTAATAATCTCTTGCCCATAACCAGTGCCAATCTGTCCTCAAGTGGAATGGCCTTGAAACCGCTGTATGCCCTGGTGTATATTTGGAGGATTTTCTCCTATCAACCGTGACCAATTATTTTCAACGGTTTCTACTTGAACACGTCTACCTGTCACTTGGACCACATCCAGACGAGGCTGCTTAAAGACGTTTTGCCTTTAATTGGCGGCTCTCTATTAGATATTATCAATGTGTCTCTGCTAACAGGCCACGTACCACACTCCTTCAAGGTGGCTGTTATTAAACCTCTCCTGAAGAAGCCCACTCTGGATCCAGAGGTATTGGCTAACTACAGACCGATCTCTAACCTCCCCTTCCTCTCCAAGATCCTTGAGAAAGTGGTCGCAAATCAGTTGTGCGACTTTCTACATCATAATAGTTTATTTGAGAAATTTCAATCAGGATTTAGAAAACACCACAGCACCGAGACGGCACTGGTGAAAATTACAAATGACCTCTTAATGGCAGCAGATAAAGGACTCCTCTCTGTCCTGGTCTTGTTAGACCTTAGTGCTGCATTCGACACCATTGACCATGACATCCTGTTACAGAGACTGGAGCAGTCGATTGGCATTTCAGGCACGGCACTAATTTGGTTTAAATCCTATTTATCAGATCGATCTCAGTCTGTATTTGTAGCGATGGCCTCGATAAGCACCAACGTTAATCACGGAGTTCCACAAGGTTCTGTGCTTGGACCAGATTTATTTACCTTATACATGCTTCCTTTGGGCAATATTATCAGGAAACACTCCATAAACTTTCATTGTTATGCAGATGACACTCAACTATATTTATCGATAAAACCAGAGGAGAGCAACCAACTCTGTAAAATTCAAGCATGTCTTAAAGACATAAAAACATGGATGACCTGCAACTTCTTGATGTTAAACTCAGACAAAACCGAAGTAATTTTAATCGGCCCTGAGCACCTCAGAGATCAATTATCTGGTGATGTGGATTCTGTAGACGGCATTGCCCTGGCATCCAACACCACTGTAAAGAATCTTGGCGTTATCTTTGATCGGGACTTGTCCTTTAACTCCCACGTAAAGCAAATCTCAAGGACTGCATTCTTTCATCTACGTAATATTTCAAGGCACATCTTGTCTCAAAAAGATGCAGAAAAATTGGTTCACGCGTTCGTTACTTGGAGACTGGATTACTGCAACTCCTTATTAGCAGGCTGCTCTAATAAATCTCTTAGGTCCCTCAGTTGATCCAGAATGCTGCAGCTCGTGTTCTCACTAAAACTAAGAAAAGAGATCACATCACTCCTGCACTAGCTGCTCTGCACTGGCTCCCAGTAAAATCAAGAATCACTTTTAAAATTCTTCTCTTAACCTACAAAGCCTTGATTGGTGATGCTCCATCATATCTTAAGGAGCTTGTCGTACCATATTGCCCCACTAGACTACGCTCACTAAATGCGGGACTACTTGTAGTTCCTAGAGTCTTAAAAGTAGAATGGGAGCCAGAGCCTTTAGTTATCAAGCTCCTCTTTTATGGAACCAGCTTCCAATTTCAGTCCGGGAGGCAGACACAGTCACCTCGTATTAGAGTAGACTTAAGACCTTCCTCTTTGACAGAGCTTATAGTTAGGGCTGAATCAGGTTTGCCTGGTCCAGCCCCTTGATATGCTGCTATAGGCTTATAGCTGCCGGGGACGTTAGGATGCACTGAGTACCTATCTCCTCTTTTTCTCTCCTTAAGGATGAATTTTCATCTCTCAATCACACGTTACTAACTCTGCTTTCTCCCGGAAGTCCTTTTGACTTTCGTCTCATGGGGTCATCGGACCCTATGAGACGGCATAAATCTATCTGCCTGATGGATCGTCTGGGTGGAATTCCTGCTCATGACTACGCCACTGTCCTGTTGAGACTCCGCCCTCCTCCTCCCCACCGCCATCTGCCTGATGGATCGTGGAGGTCTCCATCGTGGAATATGCCTACTATGAACTATTCATACACTCTGTCATATTCATTGAATGTATTTTAACTCTAAATCTGTCCTTCTGTACACATGACATCTATTGCATCTGTCCATCCTAGGAGAGGGATCCTCCTCTGTTGCTCTCCTGCAGGTTTCTTCCCTTTTTTTCCCCCCTGAAGGGTTATTTGGGAGTTTTTCCTGGTCCGATGTGAGGTTTTGGGGCAGGGATGTCTATGTGTACAGATTGTAAAGCACTCCGAGACAAATTTGTAATTTGTGAAATTGGGCTATACAAATAAACTGAATTGAATTGAACAAGCTCTCTAGTGGAGTAACATGGTACTACAAGCTCTCTAATGGTGTAATATGGTACTACAAGCTCTCTAGTAGAGTAATATGGTACTGCAAGCTCTCTAGTGGGGTAATATGGTACTACAAGCTCTCTAGTGGAGTAATATGGTACTACAAGCTCTCTAGTGGAGTAACATGGTACTACAAGCTCTCTAGTGGAGTAACATGATACTACAAGCTCTCTAGTGGAGTAATATGGTACTACAAGCTCTCTAGTGGAGTAACATGGTACTACAAGCTCTCTAGTACAGTAATAATATGGTTACAAGCTCTCTAGTGGGTAATATGGTACTACAAGCTCTCTAGTGGAGTAATATGGTACTACAAGCTCTCTAGTGGGGTAATATGGTACTACAAGCTCTCTAGTGGAGTAATATGGTACTACAAGCTCTCTAGTGGGGTAACATGGTACTACAAGCTCTCTAGTGGGGTAATATGGTACTACAAGCTCTCTAGTGGAGTAATATGGTACTACAAGCTCTCTAGTGGGTTAATATGGTACTACAAGCTCTCTAGTGGGGCAATATGGTACTACAAGCTCTCTAGTGGAGTAATGTGATACAACAAGCTCTCTAGTGGAGTAACATGGTACTACAAGCTCTCTAGTAGAGCAATATGGTACTACAAGCTCTCTAGTGGAGTAATGTGATACAACAAGCTCTCTAGTGGAGTAACATGGTACTACAAGCTCTCTAGTGGTGTAATATGGTACTACAAGCTCTCTAGTGGGGTAACATGGTACTACAAGCTCTCTAGTGGAGTAACATGGTACTACAAGCTCTCTAGTGGAGTAACATGATACTACAAGCTCTCTAGTGGAGTAATATGGTACTACAAGCTCTCTAGTGGAGTAACATGGTACTACAAGCTCTCTAGTAGAGTAATATGGTACTACAAGCTCTCTAGTGGGGTAATATGGTACTACAAGCTCTCTAGTGGGGTAATATGGTACTACAAGCTCTCTAGTGAAGTAATATGGTACTACAAGCTCTCTAGTGGGGTAATATGGTACTACAAGCTCTCTAGTGGGGTAACATGGTACTACAAGCTCTCTAGTGGGGTAATATGGTACTACAAGCTCTCTAGTGGAGTAATATGGTACTACAAGCTCTCTAGTGGGTTAATATGGTACTACAAGCTCTCTAGTGGGGCAATATGGTACTACAAGCTCTCTAGTGGAGTAATATGGTACTACAAGCTCTCTAGTCGAGTAATATGGTACTACAAGCTCTCTAGTGGGGTAACATGGTACTACAAGATCTCTAGTGGGGTAATATGGTACTACAAGCTCTCTAGTGGAGTAATATGGTACTACAAGCTCTCTAGTGGGGCAATACGGTACTACAAGCCCTCTGGTGGGGTAATATGGTACTACAAGCTCTCTAGTGGTCTAATATGGTACTACAAGCTCTCTAGTGGAGTAATATGGTACTACAAGCTCTCTAGTGGGGTAATATGGTACTACGGCTGCAATGGGTGGAAGAGGTCAGGCCTGAGAGAGTAGTCATCTGTTCAGACTCTGCTGCAGCGTTGAACAGCATTAGGTCAAGGCCTGTTTCGGGAGGATTTAGTGATGGAGATATCAATGGGGATTAATGTTGAGAATCAAAAGGCTGGGATTAGTGTATTTTGCTGGGTTCCTGCTCACATGGGTGTTGATGGAAATGAGAGAGCGGACAGGATCGCTAAGAAAGCGCTTAAATTCAGGAAGGAGGGAATACTGAGTATTCCGTTTGGGAAAGGGGAAGCAAAAGCAGTTATTAGAGAGAGGCAGTGAGGGAATTATGGCAGAGGAAGTGGGACAACAACTACAAAGGAAGGCACTATCACAATATACAAAATCCATAAATGTAAAGTTATTCAAAGGGAAGTGTCGGAGAGGTCATCATATCAAGGTTAAGATTGGGCACACAGGGCTGAATGCAACTCTGTTCTTAATGGCAAAGTGGGAACAGCTAAATGTAACTTTTATGTGAGACTGAGGATGTGGAGCATGTGATCATGAAGTGTGTGAAATACAGCTCTTAAAGAAACGGAAGAAAAAAATGTCAGCGGGACGGAGGTGGAGTTTGGAGGAGTGCTGTGCTGCAGCAGGCAATAGGTGCTACAGGGCTTTGCTGCGATTTGCCAAAGATAAGGGCTCGGCCGCATGATTTAGTGGCGAGTAGGTCTGTTGGCGGGGTCAGTAGTTGGGCAGTTAATTAGTATTTTGTTTTGTTTTATTGGTTTATTTTGTTTTTGTTTTTATTTTTGAGTAGTTAAAGCCCCATTATATAGTTTTTCCCTTTTAGCGCCCCCTTCAGGTATTTAATTTTTACTTACGTGTCGTTACCCAGTTAATTCACGATAAAGCAGCCTCATACATTTGTATTGAGTTGGGATCATGTGTTGTCCTGTATTATAATTATAATTATAATTATTATTATTTATCGTGTCACAGGTTATAAAGGTGACGAGGAGGTGAGAGGCGTTTTTTTTTGGCGCTGACAGGCGGCTCAAACATGCTGTTGACTGTCTGTCACAAAACCTGTCTTGCCTGTCTTCAAAACTTGAGAAGACTGACAGACTGCGGGAACACTGAACTGGGCCCAGCACCTACCAGACTAGGTGGTAGCGGGGATTGAGCAGCGCGCCGCCCGTTTCCGCCCTGGTCGGTCAGCTGTTTGCTTTTTGAGGGAGGGGTGGCGGGGTGTGATGCAGTCATTTACTTTTTTTGGGGGACTGCAAAGACTTTGGGGACTGTCGGGATCAGGGGATTATACTTCGTTTGAGTGGGTTTGTTTGTATTGGTAGTGTATGTGTTCATTTTGGCTTGCAGATGCATTGAATTTGATTTAATATAATAACATTTGGTTTCCGCATATCGACTGTGTGTTTTTTTTCGACGAGCATTTGAGAGAGTTAACACCAGAATGATCAGATCCGCCCATTCCTTTATTTTAGCGTATTGTACCTTTTCCCTTGATTGAGTTGCTAAGGCGGTGTTGTTACAACATAACCAAAGAATGACAACATTTAGTTTAGATGAAATACCGATCGCGTTTTCAGCCTATATAAGTTGTTTTCTAAATGTTTGAATGTGGAGTACGTGTGATCGAATACAATATTGTTGACAACACCAAAAAGCTACATAAAAAAGCTACCCTTATACTGGAGCTGCGAGCGTGGAGTGGCACTTTATGACATTGCGTAATCACTGACAGAAAGCAGGTCGAAGTACCCCGGAGCCCGCGGCTCCAGAATCCTACAGAGTTATTTCCCCACAGACCCCCGATGGCGGAGGCGCAAATCGCCATATTAAAAGTCATTGTAGGGGCACAATTTTTTTCAAGCTGTTATTTTAAGGTACAATTGTTACATAATGTTACTTTAATACAGTTATACATGAATCTGCACACTCCGGTATAGTAGGTGGCGGTATGCTCCTAGGCAAGTTGGTTGCGATCCGCCATTCAAATTTAAAGAAGAAGAAGATGGTACTACAAGTCCCATATCAGCAGCATAACAGCACACATGTATTTCATTCACCTATTTTGCATTCAGAGCATTTCCCACACTGCTTAAGGATCTATAGAACAAGGCTCTTCCAACACGGTGAATGAAGTGAACCTAGCATGTCTGGATTCATGGCCAATGAAATGTTCCAGTCACACGTCTCCCTCTTGTCAGCAGACACAGCCGCACGACACCGCCGTGCAAACAGGATTTGTACACTGCCAGACAAAATGAGATTATTTCATTCCAGGCTGTTCATGATACTGCACGCACCTTCATCCAGGAACCGGAGAAGAGAAATCATAACATATGTCGAGCCATAGTCAGTCGCCTGGTTTCACCTGCAGGGCCGAGGCTCGCTCATCATCCCCCCCTCTGTTCTCCTCCCTGGACATGTTCTTATGCGAGGAGGAGGAATGAATCGTCTGCCGGGCCGCAGCTTAAAATAAACAAGCGGCGCTTTCAATCCCTTTCTGAGTCGGAGACGGCGAGCCAGCTCGGCCACTTTGGCCTGATGAGTGGTTCTGGTGGGCCGGGGCTGGAGCGGCGTGGAGAGCGAGCATCCCACCCTCCATAAACACAACACTTGATCTTCTTAACGTGCCTCCTGGTGAATATGAACAAATTAACCACCAACTGTGCATCGCTCTAACTTTACTCGCATTATTTATGGTCTGTACTGCAGCACATCTCACAGCCGATTGGACTCTGGAGATGCATCGAGGCGCCGCGCAGACGCGGCGGGAACGCGCCGTGCACTCTTTCTGATTCTGACGTCGGCCATTGGAAAGTGTCACTTTTCAGTTTTGTTGAATTTCCGTATTTTGGGGGGGTTTTAAGGTCTAAAGGTTCAATGGGCTGCACGGCTTTAGCTCAGTGGGGTAAGAGGGCCGTCCTGCAACCGCAGGGTTGTGGGTTCGATCCCCGCTCTCCCCATTAGTTGCAAGTGTCCTAGAGCAAGGCACTGAACCCCAGTTGCTTCAGGCGCATCACCAGCCCACTGCTCCTTAATAACTAAGGATGGGTTAAATGCAGAGAACTAATTTCCCCTTGGGGATTAATAAAAGTGTATATTCTATTCTAATTAAAAGATCCACATCTCACAGGTATGCCTGGTGGAGACAGCAGCACAGACACTGGAGTCGTTAATCTCCCATACTTCTCCTGTGTGGCTTCAAATTGCAGCAATTGGATTTTAATCTGTGTACCACTGATTAGTCATTTGGCTCCCCAGACGCTGTGTAATTTGTTCCACAACAGAGAGCGGAACAGGCACGCGCACACAAACACACACAGTACACACAGTTAACTGACACACACACACATGCGAGCATGCAAAGAGACACACAAGTACACACGCTGGGAAAGTTGGACACTTGAAGGGCGGAAAGAATGAGAACGAGACTAAAAAGAGTCGCTGTCGCTGAGAGGAGCAGATGGGATGAGGGATTGTAGAGTATCTCAGCGCCCCCTCCTGGTACATCGCGGCATTGCATGCACTTCAACGGCCAGTCATGGTGTACAGCCGGTGAGCGGACAGACGTCCAGAGGGGGTGGACAAGGTCGTTCACTCCAGTCAATCCGTTTGGACTGTCAGGGCCAGAGGTCAAGGCCAGAGGTCAAGAGCCTCGTAGAGGAAGAGACGAGTGTGTCCTCCTCGTGTGATGGAGTGATGGAGTGATGGCCCTTTATCCTCTTCATGTAGTTGTGGTTTCAACTCCAGCTTGGTGTTATTCTCTAAAGCAGCGGCTGTCTGGTGTGTCGTCCGCACTAATGTTGTTTAAAGGGAGCAAAGTTCACCCTACATGTCGTTCTATCGCGTACTTTTAAAACTTAGTTTCACAAATATTTATGTCATTGTTTTTTCTTGGGACATTATGTGTTTTTGCTAATAAGCATAAAGCAGAACACGTGATGTTACCGATGTGTATATGTGTCATGTATTAACTGTTTTTCTCTATTTAACGTCTTACTGTGCAGAGGGAACTGATTCTATAGTTTTACCATTGATACTTGTTTGTCTGTTAGACAATTAGACATAAATCTCTCCAGTAGAATGAATGTTTAAAGAGAGAGGAACTTGTTTTATGAACTATATTTAGGAAAACAAGCATATGCTAAACATCACTATCTCTGAAAAGTAATGAGAGTGAGATGACATCATGTGATTCTGCAAATGTGATATTAGTAAAGAGAAAAATCCACTAAAGGTGTGCTGTGTGTATGTATATATATATATATTTATATATATACTACCGTTCAAAAGTTTGGGGTCACCCAGACAATTTCGTGTCTTCCATGAAAACTCACACTTTTATTTATCAAATGAATTGAACATTTCATAGAACATATAGTCAAGACATTGACAAGGTTAGAAATAATGATTAATATTTGAAGTATTAATTTTGTTCTACAAACTTCAAGCTCAAAGGAAGGCCAGTTGTATAGCTTATATCACCAGCATAACTGTTTTCAGCTGTGCTAGCATAATGGCACAAGGGTTTTCCAATCAGATATTAGTCTTCTAAGGCGATTAGCAAACGCAATGTACCATTAGAACACTGGAGTGATCGTTGATGGAAATGGGCCTCTATACACCTCTGGAGATATTTCATTAGAAACCAGACACTTCCAACCTAGAATAGTCATTTACCACATTAACAATGTATAGAGTGTATTTTTGATTAATTTAATATTATCTTTATTGAAAAAACTGTGCTTTTCTTTGAAAAATAAAGACATTTCTAAGTGACCCCAAACTTTTGAACGGTAGTGTATATATACATATATATATTTATATATATATATGTATATATCATTGTGTCCTGTTTTATATAGTTTTATCTAGTTTTTTGATGTGTATATCTGACATTTCTGTATGATGTTAATATGTCAAAAATAAATTTAAAAAATGATGAAAAAACCCCAAGAAGGTGTGCTTTATGTCTTTGGCCACTAGGTGGCGACAGTGAGCCACTCCCACTCACTCCGTGGCGTCACCGTCTCTGATAGCGTGGACATCAAGACTCTTGTGTTCAATGGTGTCAAAATGAAAATGATGCTTTGATAAGTTAATATTTACTTATATAAGTTAATTCTATTTTTAATTATGATCGTTATTGCAGATTTTCCGATCAAATATTACGTTAAACTGTCTTTCTGATTCCTGAGGTGCTATCTTGAAACCAGCAACGTATTCTAACGATTCTTGAAACATTTTTCAAACTCTTTTAGAACATGTGTTTCAGTGTCATTACAGTACACACACCATCAACTACACACTGATACAGTACACACAACATCAACTACACACTGATACAGTACACACAACATCAACTACACACTGATACAGTACACATAACATCAACTACACACTGATACAGTACACACAAGCCCTCATTTAAATATGCACACTCTGTGTGCAGGTCATAGCACGTCACACGTTTCCTCTGGATGTGTATTCTGATCACACGATCAATACGTAACATATATTCTCAGAATATTTTAGACTCTCGAAGAACCAAAGTGCAAGAAAATCTAAACAGTTGTGACAGAAAAAATATGAAAAAGCTCAATCTTCTCTCAGAGCTCACCGACTGTGTGACATGTTATCTCTACGTGTTTTCATGTGTGTGAATGTGAAGTGTTGACGTGTGCAGAGAGCAACGCTCACTGTGTGTAGGCGGTTGTAGCAGAGGAGGTGCCTCAGTGTGCCACGCGGGGTCAGAGCAGTCAAGACGAGGGTCAACGTCTCCAAGAGCCTCCGTGAGTGTTCAGAAAAACAGAAACAATTCCAGCTGGTGGCCACTAGGAGGCAGAAGAAACCAGTTTTCTAACTCCACATCACACCTTTAAAAGTTGGAAACTATGAGGAACGTGTTGCTGACTTCACGTGAAGGCTGTGAACGTCAGCCTGCACGTGGAGAGGTGTTTCTGGCCTGCTGGGGAATCTGAATCCAGTCCTGCTCCAGCTCGGGTCTGATCTCAGCCACATGATTCACTTCGATGCTGAAGAAGATCAAACATGTATCTTTAGCAGCTAGATGTTCTCTTTGCTAACTTTAACAACCCTCAGTTTGTGGGCAAACTTTTTGACTTGCGGGCCACAATCGGTTCTAAAATGTGACAGAGGGGCCGGGCCAGGAGAATTTGGACACGCAATGTAATTTATTAAACCTGGAGATTGCGTCTGATTTTTATACATTTCAATTGAAGGTGCAAAGTTAAAGAGATTGACATTTACTGGAAAAAGATCAATGGAATCACTTTCAACATTCAAAACATATTTTTACCCAACGAAATAATCTAGCTCAATAATTTCTAATTGTTTTAAACCCCACAAAATAATGGACGGATTGTCTCAACTCTCTATATAATGAGGCACAATTGTCCTCAGGTACAAGTGGAAAGAGAAAATATGGCCCTAAAGCTGAAAATTGAAGTTCGATTTTTAAAAATTCTTCATATCTCTTCTGAAACCCCTCTTTAATCATGTGGATGAACTGTTTTGGTGTTTGAAATTGGTTTAAAGGTCATAGGTTCACAAAAGCAGTGAAATATCTGAATACAATGCTAGATACATGTAAATAAATGTGGAAAACTACATTTGTTATTATCGTTTTTTGAGTAAAAATGATGTGGTCCGTCACACATTCACCAAAATGATAAAGATGGGACTGAGACATTACTTCATATTGCAGATAAATCTTCATGGGGTGTGTGCAAATAAAAAATGACCATTACATTTTTTTTTTCTCAAATAAATATGTATTGTACATAAATAAATAAAACTACATTATATGCATGTTGAGAAATAGAAAACAGAACACAACTATTGGCACAGACTATTTACAATATGGCTTCACTATAATAACATCATGTCATCGTGTCACGAGACCTCTCTGCTGGCCGGGCAGGTGGAGCTGCAGGTGGAGCTGCAGGTGGAGCTGCAGGTGGAGCTGCAGGTGGAGCTGCAGGTGGAGCTGCAGGTGGAGCTGCAGGTGGAGCTGCAGGCGCTGGTGAATCCTCTCTGTAAAATACAATACTAGTCAGCACCGTGCACACGTTATGGACATCGTGACGGGACACGTAACGATGTAAAGACTCTTACCCGGTCCAAGTGGCTCTCTTCTGGCTGCGTGTTCCTCCTCGTATGCTCTGCAGCTCCTCCAGGCTTTCGTGTGACGAGTACTTTCCGCGCCAACGCACACCGGAAGTAAACAAAGCTGCGATTTGGACAAGTTCGGCGGGCCGGATTAAAAAGCCTAACGGGCCTGATGTGGCCCGCGGGCCGTAGTTTGCCCATGTCTGAGATAGATAGATAGATATATACTTTATTAATCCCCAAGGGGAAATTTGTCGTCACAGTAGCAGCACCAATAAACTAAACACACAAGAATGAAAAAATAAAACACAAGCTCTCGAGTGGAGTAATATGGTACTACAAGCTCTCTAGTGGGGTAATATGGTACTACAAGCTCTCTAGTGGGGTAACATGGTACTACAAGCTCTCTAGTGGGGTAATATGGTACTACAAGCTCTCTAGTGGGGTAATGGTACCAAGCTCTAGTGGGGTAATATGGTACTACAAGCTCTCTAGTGGAGTAATATGGTACTACAGGCTGTCTAGTGGGGTAATATGGTACTACAAGCTCTCTAGTAGGGTAATATGGTACTACAAGCTCTCTAGTGGGCAATGGTATTCTAAGCTCTCTAGTGGGGTAATATGGTACTACAAGCTCTCTAGTGGGGTAATATGGTACTACAAGCTCTCTAGTGGGTAATATGGTACTACAAGCTCTCTAGTGGGGTAATGTACTACAAGCTCTCTAGTGGAGTAATATGGTACTACAAGCTCTCTAGTGGAGTAATATGGTACTACAAGCTCTCTAGTGGAGTAATATGGTACTACAAGCTCTCTAGTGGGGTAATATGGTACTACAACTCTCTAGTGGAGTAATATTCTAAGCTCTCTAGTGGGGTAATATGGTACTACAAGCTCTCTAGTGGAGTAATATGGTACTACAAGCTCTCTAGTGGGTAACATGGTACTACAAGCTCTCTAGTGGGGTAATATGGTACTACAAGCTCTCTAGTGGGGTAACATGGTACTACAAGCTCTCTAGTGGGGTAATATGGTACTACAAGCTCTCTAGTGGGGTAATATGGTACTACAAGCTCTCTAGTGGGGTAACATGGTACTACAAGCTCTCTAGTGGGGTAATATTGTACTAAAAGCTCTCTAGTGGGGTAATATGGTACTACAAGCTCTCTAGTGGGGTAATATGGTACTACAAGCTCTCTAGTGGGGTAATATAGTACTACAAACTCTCTAGTGGGGTAATATGGTACTACAAGCTCTCTAGTGGGGTAACATGGTACTACAAGCTCTCTATTCAATTCAATTCAGTTTATTTGTATAGCCCAATTTCACAAATTACAAATTTGTCTCGGAGTGCTTTACAATCTGTACACATAGACATCCCTGCCCCAAAACCTCACATCGGACCAGGAAAAACTCCCAAATAACCCTTCAGGGGGAAAAAAAGGGAAGAAACCTGCAGGAGAGCAACAGAGGAGGATCCCTCTCCAGGATGGACAGATGCAATAGATGTAATGTGTACAGAAGGACAGATTTAGAGTTAAAATACATTCAATGAATATGACAGAGTGTATGAATAGTTCATAGTAGGTATATTCCACGATGGAGACCTCCACGATCCATCAGGCAGATGGCGGTGGGGAGGAGGAGGGCGGAGTCTCAACAGTGGGCGGAGTCTCAACAGGACAGTGGCGTAGTCAGGAGCAGGAATTCCACGACCCAGACCTCGATGATCCATCAGGCAGATAGGATCTATGCCGTCTCATAGGGTCCGATGACCCCATGAGACGTGAAGTCAAGGACTCGGGAGAAAGCAGAGTTAGTAACGTGTGATTGAGAGATGAAAATTCATCCTTAAGGAGAGAAAAAGAGGAGAGGTGCTCAGTGCATCCTAACGTCCCCCGGCAGCTATAGGCCTATAGCAGCATATCAAGGGGCTGGACCAGGTGAACCTGATTCAGCCCTAACTATAAGCTCTGTCAAAGAGGAAGGTCTTAAGTCTACTCTTAAACGAGGTGACTGTGTCTGCCTCCCGGACTGAAATTGGAAGCTGGTTCCATAAAGAGGAGCTTGATAACTAAAGGCTCTGGCTCCCATTCTACTTTTAAGACTCTAGGAACTACAAGTAGTCCGCATTTAGTGAGCGTAGCTCTCTAGTGGGGCAATATGGTACTACAAGCTCCTTAAGATATGATGGTGCATCACCAATCAAGGCTTTGTACGTTAAGAGAAGAATTTAAAAGTGATTCTTGATTTTACTGGGAGCCAGTGCAGAGCAGCTAGTGCAGGAGTGATGTGATCTCTTTTCTTAGTTTTAGTGAGAACACGAGCTGCAGCATTCTGGATCAACTGGAGGGACCTACGAGATTTATTAGAGCAGCCTGATAATAAGGAGTTGCAGTAATCCAGTCTCGAAGTAACGAACGCGTGAACCAATTTTTCTGCATCTTTTTGAGACAAGATGTGCCTGATTTTTGAAATATTACGTAGATGAAAGAATGCAGTCCTTGAGATTTGCTTTACGTGGGAGTTAAAGGACAAGTCCCGATCAAAGATAACGCCAAGATTCTTTACAGTGGTGTTGGATGCCAGGGCAATGCCGTCTACAGAATCCACATCACCAGATAATTGATCTCTGAGGTGCTCAGGGCCGATTAAAATTACTTGGTTTTGTCTGAGTTTAACATCAAGAAGTTGCAGGTCATCCATGTTTTTATGTCTTTAAGACATGCTTGAATTTTAACGAGTTGGTTGCTCTCCTCTGGTTTTATCGATAAATATAGTTGAGTATCATCTGCATAACAATGAAAGTTTATGGAGTGTTTCCTGATAATATTGCCCAAAGGAAGCATGTATAAGGTAAATAAAATTGGTCCAAGCACAGAACCTTGTGGAACTCCGTGATTAACGTTGGTGGTTATCGAGGCGTCATCGTTTACAAATACAAACTGAGATCGATCTGATAAGTAGGATTTAAACCAAATTAGTGCCGTGCCTGAAATGCCAATCGACTGCTCCAGTCTCTGGAACAGGATGTCATGGTCAATGGTGTCGAATGCAGCACTAAGGTCTAACAAGACCAGCACAGAGAGGAGTCCTTTATCTGCTGCCATTAAGAGGTCATTTGTAATTTTCACCAGTGCTGTCTCGGTGCTGTGGTGTTTTCTAAATCCTGATTGAAATTTCTCAAATAAACTATTATGAACTGCGAGGTGGAGTAGTGTGGGCTTTTCTTTTAATCACACGGCAGCCAGACACTCGGATGTGTTTAGCACCAGAACTTATTGCTCTGCACCTGTTGTGTTGTGAGCCGGTGCAGAATGTATAATTTGTCTTCGGGTAATCCATGTGGCGTCGAGCGGTTGATTATAGCTCAAGAGGCTCCGTGTATAATTTCAAAGGAGAGCGAATGTTGAACATTTGTCACAAAACTTTAAAAAGGTGATTTTATGTTAATGTCCTGACTTCAGGTAAGTGGTTAGGAACATGAATACATCTTCACGCTTATACCAACATTTAATTATGTTCTAGGAACCACAGCTAATCCTCTCTTTTTTAAGCCCCTTAGTCGCCACCATGTATTAAAAAAAGTACTTCAAGTTTTTAATAACTTTCAGACGTTAGCTGGAGGTCCAATAGTTTGATAAATTGGGAAATAGGAATTTTTTTTCTCGCTGAAAAGACCAATATGCCTCAATATGCCCCTAATACACTGATAAAAATGTTCTGTTTTTACTAAATGTTTAGGTTTAAGTGGTTGCTCAAAATTAATGTATCGAAATCCAGATATATGTTTTAAGTTGACTTTACTTAATGTTAATATATAATCACAATTTTACTTCAACTATTGAGTAAAGTTTAGTCACTAAAACTGTTCGGTTTACTAAACGTAATTATGTAATCTCCATTACTATTTACCTTTTTGCACAATTAGATCAATTTAATGGTCTAAATTCTAGTAACTCAAATGTAGTTTGATCTAATTAAACATGTTTATTTATTACTAGTATCTAGTGCACAAATAAAGCAAATATAATTATTTTACATAACTTTATTATCTCAATGTCGTACCTCACATGCTCAGCTCTGTAGACGCGTGTACCTTCACACGGCGGATCAATTAGAATTGAACAAAAAAAAAAGTATATGTCTATTATTTATACTAAAAAGTAAAACATTTTATTTTTGTTCTTTTCTACTTCTCTACGATCTCCAGAACAGACTGTAAAGCCCTCGGAGGGAAATTTGTGATTTTAGGCAATACTCAATAAATTAAATGTTTGTAATTGGCTCACTGGAACCACTGAGGCACACAGGGCCAATTCCACCTGTGTGTACCCTCCTCCGATGGGCTGCTGGGGAAACAGCCAATAGGAGCTTGACTCTCTCCTCAAAGCGTGTGATTGGTCCTGTGAGAGACGAGCTGCCGTGAAGAGGCTCTCACGCGTCGCGTCCTCCAGATCGATGAACAGTTATATGGTGGAGACGTTGATAACGTGGAGCTGGACTCCCATGAATGAAAGAGGAGACGACCACGGACGGATTTGATTGGCTGGTCACAAGGTGGATTGGAGAAGCTGATATCACAGGGCCAGCTGGTGGGCGTTACCATGGCAACCAGTCATGTTAGATCCGGGAGATGAAACCCCGACTACAAGGCTCATTTATTTTATATCAGCTCTCCGTTTAAAGGGTCGGGGGGGGGGGGCGGGGGGCTCGCCTGGCTCGTCTCACTGCCGTACGTCCTGACATCTACCCTGCTTCCACTCACTCCTCCCCTCTTCCTCTGACTCCTCCCCCTCTCTCTGACTCCTCCCCTCTTCTTCTGACTCCTCTCCTCTCCATCTCACTTCTCCCCTCTTCCACTCACTCCTCCCCTCTACCTCTGACTCCTCCTCTCTTCCACTCACTCCTTCCCTCTTCCACTCACTTCTCCCCTCTTCCACTCACTCCTGCCCTCTCTCTCTGACTCCTACCCTCTTCCTCTGACTCCTCTCCTCTTCCACTCACTCCTGCCCTCTCTCTCTGACTCCTACCCTCTTCCTCTGACTCCTCCCCTCTTCCACTCACTCCTGCCCTCTCTCTGACTCCTACCCTCTTCCTCTGACTCCTCTCCTCTTCCACTCACTCCTGCCCTCTCTCTCTGACTCCTACCCTCTTCCTCTGACTCCTCTCCTCTTCCACTCACTCCTGCCCTCTCTCTCTGACTCCTACCCTCTTCCTCTGACTCCTCCCTCTTCCACTCACTCCTGCCCTCTCTCTCTGACTCCTACCCTCTTTCTCTGACTCCTCTCCTCTTCCACTCACTCCTGCCCTCTCTCTCTGACTCCTACCCTCTTCCTCTGACTCCTCTCCTCTTCCACTCACTCCTGCCCTCTCTCTCTGACTCCTACCCTCTTCCTCTGACTCCTCTCCTCTTCCACTCACTCCTTCCCTCTTCCTCTGACTCCTCCCCTCTTTCACTCACTCCTCCCCTATTCACGTGACTCCTCCCCTTTTCATTCCACTCCTCCCCTCTGCCACTGACTCCTCCCCTCTCCCACTGCTTCGGGCAGCTTCTCTGGGATCTCAACTCTGCTTGACAGTCCGCCATGACCTGAGCCCCCCACGTGGTCTTTGAGGATGTTTCATGTCTGGTCCACTGGGGCAAAGAGAGGATACGAAGAGGAGGAGGAGGAGGAGGAGGAAGGTCAAACCCTTTGAACCTTTGATGTCTGCATGTTGGACACCCGGTTGAAATGAAACCGTATATTTTCCGGTAGTAGCTGCAACGGTTCTTCTCTCTGGCGCATTCACACTTTTGATTGAGGAAGCACATCTTATTGATTATATTATATGTCACAAATCTAACTGACACAAAACTAAGAACTGAATGTACAAAGTATTATAATACAGAAGACTTCCTTCAGGAAGGAGCAGCGAACCCAGAGCACTGTGCTCCGTGTTTCTGAGCGTCTTCATGCGGCTCAGAGGGGGGGCACCGTGGAGGGTCATGTGTTTCCCAAAGTGTCTGGACGTTGTCTCCAGGTCCGGCTGTGGAGCTCAATTACACTCATTCATTTTGCTGAAGGTTATTGTGAGGAACTTGACCTTGTTCTCCAGTGTTCCAGAATAAAGTCTGTTTGCAGGTGAAACGTTGCATCATCATCTTCAAACATATAGTCGATCAAAAGACGCCGGAGTGGAACTGATTTTGAGAACACCCTCCTTATCGCTGCTGACCAAAACTCCCCGATGTCATTGTGAAACATCTGTGCGTCCTCTCGCTGCAGCAATCACCGACGGTGTCATTGCTTCATTGTGCGCTCATCAGCGTATAACGGGTGGTGCCGGTACACCGCAGATTTAAAAGGGGAACTCGTGGTACGATGCCCGATGTTGGCCGCATGGCTCGCACTCATCCTAAGACCTCCTGAAAACATCGGAGGGACACGAGGAGTTTCCTTTGATGACTCCATTTATCAACTGAGTCCCATAAAATGCTCAAGGACATAGGAATACGACTGCATGTGGATTTATAGTCGATGTAAGGACGATGGGTTCAGGGAACCTGGGGGACGATGGGTTCAGGGAACCTGGGGGACGATGGGTTCAGGGAACCTGGGGGACGATGGGTTCAGGGAACCTGGGGGATGATGGGTTCAGGGAACCTGGGGGACGATGGGTTCAGGGAACCTAGGGGACGATGGGTTCAGGGAACCTGGGGAACGATGGGTTCAGGGAACCTAGGGGACGATGGGTTCAGGGAACCTGGGGGACGATGGGTTCAGGGAACCTAGGGGATGATGGGTTCAGGGAACCTCTCTCTCTCCTTGTGTCTCATCCTCACCTCCTCTCTCCTTGTGTCTCATCCTCACCTCCTCTCTCCTTGTGTCTCATCCTCACCTCCTCTCTCCTTGTGTCTCATCCTCACCTCCTCTCTCCTTGTGTCTCATCCTCACCTCCTCTCTCCTTGTGTCTCATCCTCACCTCCTCTCTCTCCTTATGTCTCATCCTCACCTCCTCTCTCCTTGTGTGTCATCCTCACCTCCTCTCTCCTTGTGTCTCATCCTCACCTCCTCTCTCTCATTGTGTCTCATCCTCACCTCCTCTCTCCTTGTATCTCATCCTCACCTCCTCTCTCCTTGTGTCTTATCCTCACCTCCTCTCTCTCCTTGTGTCTCATCCTCACCTCCTCTCTCCTTGTGTCTCATCCTCACCTCCTCTCTCCTTGTGTCTCATCCTCACCTCCTCTCTCTCCTTGTGTCTCATCCTCACCTCCTCTCTCCTTGTGTCTCATCCTCACCTCCTCTCTCTCCTTGTGTCTCATCCTCACCTCCTCTCTCCTTGTGTCTCATCCTCACCTCCTCTCTCTCCTTGTGTCTCATCCTCACCTCCTCTCTCTCCTTGTGTCTCATCCTCACCTCCTCTCTCCTTGTGTCTCATCCTCACCTCCTCTCTCCTTGTGTCTCATCCTCACCTCCTCTCTCCTTGTGTCTCATCCTCACCTCCTCTCTCCTTGTGTCTCATCCTCACCTCCTCTCTCCTTGTGTCTCATCCTCACCTCCTCTCTCCTTGTGTCTCATCCTCACCTCCTCTCTCCTTGTGTCTCATCCTCACCTCCTCTCTCCTTGTGTCTCATCCTCACCTCCTCTCTCCTTGTGTCTCATCCTCACCTCCTCTCTCCTTGTGTCTCATCCTCACCTCCTCTCTCCTTGTGTCTCATCCTCACCTCTCTCTCCTTGTGTCTCATCCTCACCTCCTCTCTCCTTGTGTCTCATCCTCACCTCCTCTCTCCTTGTGTCTCATCCTCACCTCCTCTCTCCTTGTGTCTCATCCTCACCTCCTCTCTCTCCTTGTGTCTCATCCTCACCTCCTCTCTCCTTGTGTCTCATCCTCACCTCCTCTCTCTCCTTGTGTCTCATCCTCACCTCCTCTCTCCTTGTGTCTCATCCTCACCTCCTCTCTCCTTGTGTCTCATCCTCACCTCCTCTCTCCTTGTGTCTCATCCTCACCTCCTCTCTCCTTGTGTCTCATCCTCACCTCCTCTCTCCTTGTGTCTCATCCTCACCTCCTCTCTCCTTGTGTCTCATCCTCACCTCCTCTCTCCTTGTGTCTCATCCTCACCTCCTCTCTCTCCTTGTGTCTCATCCTCACCTCCTCTCTCTCCTTGTGTCTCATCCTCACCTCCTCTCTCCTTGTGTCTCATCCTCACCTCCTCTCTCCTTGTGTCTCATCCTCACCTCCTCTCTCCTTGTGTCTCATCCTCACCTCCTCTCTCCTTGTGTCTCATCCTCACCTCCTCTCTCCTTGTGTCTCATCCTCACCTCCTCTCTCCTTGTGTCTCATCCTCACCTCCTCTCTCCTTGTGTCTCATCCTCACCTCCTCTCTCCTTGTGTCTCATCCTCACCTCCTCTCTCCTTGTGTCTCATCCTCACCTCCTCTCTCCTTGTGTCTCATCCTCACCTCCTCTCTCTCATTGTGTCTCATCCTCACCTCCTCTCTCCTTGTGTCTCATCCTCACCTCCTCTCTCCTTGTGTCTCATCCTCACCTCCTCTCTCCTTGTGTCTCATCCTCACCTCCTCTCTCTCCTTGTGTCTCATCCTCACCTCCTCTCTCCTTGTGTCTTATCCTCACCTCCTCTCTCTCTCCTTGTGTCTCATCCTCACCTCTCTCTCCTTGTGTCTCATCCTCACCTCTCTCTCCTTGTGTCTCATCCTCACCTCCTCTCTCCTTGTGTCTCATCCTCACCTCCTCTCTCCTTGTGTCTCATCCTCACCTCCTCTCTCTTTGTGTCTTATCCTCACCTCCTCTCTCTCTCCTTGTGTCTCATCCTCACCTCCTCTCTCCTTGTGTCTTATCCTCACCTCCTCTCTCTCTCCTTGTGTCTCATCCTCACCTCCTCTCTCCTTGTGTCTTATCCTCACCTCCTCTCTCTCTCCTTGTGTCTCATCCTCACCTCCTCTCTCCTTGTGTCTCATCCTCATCTCTCTCTCCTTGTGTCTCATCCTCATCTCTCTCTCCTTGTGTCTCATCCTCACCTCCTCTCTCCTTGTGTCTCATCCTCACCTCTCTCTCCTTGTGTCTCATCCTCACCTCCTCTCTCCTTGTGTCTCATCCTCACCTCTCTCTCCTTGTGTCTCATCCTCACCTCTCTCCTTGTGTCTCATCCTCACCTCCTCTCTCCTTGTGTCTCATCCTCACCTCCTCTCTCCTTGTGTCTCTCATCCTCACCTCCTCCTCTCTCTCCTTGTATCTCATGCTCATCTCTTTTGCTCACATCTCGTGTGGGCAGGACTAAGACATGAGGCAAGGAGTCAAGGAGGAGTCAAGGAGGAGTCATGGAGGAGTCAAGGAGATGAAGGTGGGCCTCCAACATGGACACATGAAGAAGAAGACCCAGGTGCAGCTCGTCCCTCTGTTCTTCACCTCCATCAGTATCTATATGTTATCCATCTATTGATGTAGTTTGGTGGAGCAGCAACACACCGACTCAGCGCTCTGCAGCTTTAAGGACGTTCTTTGTGCTTTATGTTGGTATTCATAGGAATTATTAAGAGTAACATAACAATAGATTCATGAAGGTGAGTTAGTTGTATCTCAATGAATTCTATTTATATTCCAGCTTCATGATACAAGGCCGTCCTTTGAATAGAAGAAGAGAGAAGATGGAGAGAATACAGAAGATGTTATTATGATCATTAAATCTTCTCTGGAACATCGTGCTGTGACACGTGCACTTTACTGTTGTTTATATATAGGACTTATAACCTAGTTACCATGGTTACACACATGCTCAGTGGATACGAGAGAGAGAGAGAGAGAGAGAGGGGGGAGATAGGGATAGAGGGAGAGAGAGAGGAGAAAGGAGAGTGAAAGAGAGGGAGGGAGGAAGAGGGATAGAGAGAGGGATAGAGGGAAAGATAGTGACAAGAGAGAGGGGGAGATGGTGATGGAGGGAGGGGTAAAGAGAGTGAAAGAGGGAGAGAGAAAGAGAGGGAGGGGAGAGGGAGAGAGAGGGAGAGGGGGAGAGAGATAAGAGAGGGGAGATGGTGATGCAGGGAGGGTAAAGAGAGTGAAGAGGGAGAGAGAGGGAGAGGGGGAGAGAGAGAGAGGGAAAGAGAGAGATAAGAGAGAGGGGGAGATGGTGATGCAGGGAGGGGTAAAGAGAGTGAATGAGGGAGAGAGAAAGAGAGGGAGGGGAGGGAAAGAGAGAGATAAGAGAGAGGGGGAGATGGTGATGCAGGGAGGGGTAAAGAGAGTGAAAGAGGGAGAGAGAAAGAGAGGGAGGGAGAGAGGGAGGGAAAGAGAGAGATAAGAGAGAGGGGGAGATGGTGATGCAGGGAGGGGTAAAGAGAGTGAAAGAGGGAGAGAGAAAGAGAGGGAGGGAGAGAGGGAGGGAAAGAGAGAGATAAGAGAGAGGGGGAGATGTTGATGCAGGGAAGGGTAAAGAGAGTGAATGAGGGAGAGAGAAAGAGAGGGAGGGGAGAGGGAGGGAGAGAGAGGGAGAGAGAGAGAGAGGGAAAGAGAGAGATAAGAGAGAGGGGATAGAGAGGGGGAGATGGGGTGAAAGAGAGTGAAAGAGGGAGGAGAGAGGGGAGATGGGATAGAGGGAGAAAGGGAGGGGGAAGGAGAGCGAAAGAGGGAGAGGGGGAGAGGGGGAAAGGGAGAAAGAGAGAGACAGAAGGAGAGATCATCGTTGTGAAACCTCTCAGAATACTGAGAGCCTTATTTGCTGATCTGGAGTCTAGTTTAAGATAAATGAACGTAGCCGTGGAGCTGAAGAGATCCTCCTCCAGAGTTATTGATCAGGTGATCAGGTGTTCTTCACATTAGGAGGAGGAGCCATCGCTCTGAGGGGTCACATGACCAGCAGGACTGGATCACTTAAAGTTCTCCTCCCTTTAGTCTCAGACGTCTTCCGTCACGTTCACGTCTCTGTTGTGTCGCTCACATGTCGTTCAGCCCACATGGCGAGTGAGTCGTACTTGGACTTTGCATCTTGTGTTCTAGCTCTCTGGTATATTATGGGATGTCAGACTGACCGGTGTGAGGCAGAGGAGGGAGAGCTCTACTCTGCAGAGGATGAAGAGTCTGACGCTCTGGGAGACATTACCTTTAGTGTTCCCTCTTTCATTACGTCATCATCATCATCATCATCATCGCGGACTTTGTTTAAATTATCCGTTACATACTTATTGATTCCTTTCACAAAAAATGGTAAAAATGTGGTAATTACCTTCGCATTGAAAATGCGGAAGGTTATGTTTTGATCGCCGTGTATTTATTTATTATTTATTTATTTATTTATTTGTATGCGTGTTACTCGCATAACTCAATCCGGGGACCACTTGATTAGATTTTGGGATCGATCGGGTCAAAGGTCAAGGTCATGAAAAGGTCAAAATCTTCTTGAATCGCATGACATTTGGTGGGATGATTGGTTATTATCCGGGGACCATTTAATTAGATTTTGGGATCGATCGAGTCAAAGGTCAAGGTCAAGGTCAAACTCTTCTTTTTACCATAGCGCGGTCAATTTCTATCCAATTGGCATGCAACTAATGCCAAAATGTTCATAATTCAATGCCCAATCTTGTGATATGCGAAGGTATGCGCTCTACCGAGTGCCCGTTCTAGTTATGTAATGATGTCATGTGACGGTGAGATCAAAACTGATCCATCAACGGAGGGAAGACGGTACGATATTCACTGTGAACGGGTTAGTGATCGTCCATTTGTTTAAACAGAGAGGCCTGTATTAAAAATGACTTAAAGGGCCAGTGTGCCCTTTTTTGGAAAATGGTTTCTTTCTCTTTGACCTGGATGGTGTAATTCCATGCGCTCCTGCTGTGCTTTTGAATGATTCCTCCACACTTCATGGAGGAAGTGACTGACTCTTTGATTACTAAATCTATTGACACTCATGATTAACTCGTATTTGATTACCCCCAATGTATTTCCATGGAAACAGAGCAGATATCTACGATAAACATCCATCCATATATTAGAGTGAGCGCATGCTTCAGCATCCTCAATACATTTATATTCATATCTCATCCCACGACCCATCAACCAGCCTGTACACTGAAACTAGTATTTATATTACCAACTGTGGCTTTAGAAATACCTGTATGTATATTGAACTGTTCGGTTTAAATTGGCTATAATTTCATTTTATGGACCGGTACCTTTTTTTAATGGAATGGCTTTTTGTGATAGATAACTGTCTGTTAGTCAATGTGTGTATGTATGTATGTATGTACAGGGATGGATTAACCAACGGGCCTACCGGGCCCAGGCCCAGGGGCCCATGAGCTCAGGGGGCCCCTGGGCCTGGGCCTCCGCGCGTGACGTCGCTGTTATTAACATTGTATTGATATGAATATGATGATATGACACGATGCGCCGTAGCCGTTATATGCTGGGCTTAAGTCATTCATGTCAGTAACAAGGCCCCAATAGTCCTATTGAGGGATGGATTACCGAACGAGCCTACCGGCACCAGGGGCCCATGAGCTCAGGGGGCCCCTAAGCCAGAGCCTCTGCGTGAAGTAGCTGTTATTAACTTTGTATTTATATGATGATATGACATGATGCGCCATAGCCGGTATATGCTAGGCTTAAGACATTCATGTCATGGTCATATAATTCGCGTTATGTTGTCTGCTCAGCTCCGGTATCGTTGTTCCATACGGACTGTTTTGTTAGCGATGTTTTTTTAAAAAGTTTAAATTGTTGTTGTTGTTTTTTTCGGGGGGGGGGGGCCTTGACACGTCCAGGCCCAGGGGCCCGTGGTTTCTTAATCCGTCCATGTGTATGTATGTATGTATCTATCTATATATGCATCCATCCATCTATCTACCTATCTATCTATCTATCTATCCATCCATCCATCCATCCATCCATCCATCTATCTATCTATCTATCTATCCATCCATCTATTTATCTACCCATCCATCCATATATCTATCTATCTATCCATCCATCAACCCATCCATCCAAAAATATCTATCCATCCATCCACCCATCCATCCATCATCTATCTATCTATCCATCCATCCATCATCCATCTACCTACCCATCTATCCACCCATCCACCTACCTACCTACCTATCAATCCATCCATCTATCTATCCATCCACCCATCCATCCATCTATATACAGTATAACGGTGTATCTCTAAGTGCTGCTTGACTGCAGTGTGTAGTTCTAAGTGATGTGCAGTTCTTCTATACACTCACAATAAAAGACAGCTGGTTTCTGCGTGCGTGACATATAAAGAAATAACAATAATTGGTATAATAAACACTTTTATGTGAAGCACTTCTGGCAAATGAAGTACTTATTGCCAAAAAAGACACCATTCCATCATCTAAAGCTCCCGCCCTGACGTCATCACTCATGTCTTATACTGTGATGGACCGCAGCGCACAGACCCCCTACAGGTGGACCTGGAGGCTGCTCTGGGTCTGAAACGACCTCGGGCGTCTCGCCATGTTGTTAAATTCCAAATTTGACAGAAATAGTCTCGTGTTGACTCTGAATAATGGATCTGGAGCCGTCGGTCCGTCGTGACATTTGCTCACACCGTCCCCGGTACGCCGATCCGGAAAGGTCGAGTCGTATTGATCTCACTCTGCAAACTCTGCCCGAACTGTTGGGTTCAGGGCCAACGGGTTCAGGCCATAACACAGTCCTCATTATGCATGTGACGAGCTGAAATTGGCAAATCTTAGCAGGAATGTGACAAGCTGGCAGACTTCATCTCCACATAAACCGGCGGAGGCTGTCCAGCCACGTGTGAGTGCGCATTCCGCGGTGCATAAAACGCGCGCTCCGGGGGGGGTGGGGACTTAGTTTGGAGAGGCAGGGCCAGAGAGCACGGGACGACTCTCCTCATCCACAGTTTGCCTCGCGACTCTCTCCTCTTCTCCGAGCATCACAGAGCAACCCAGACCCCAAACACACGTGTGTCCTCACTGCACAGAGAAGCTCGTGATTCAAAAATGCCAAATCCACCACCTCGGGAGAGCTGGATCAGAACCAACTTCAGCACCGATGTAATTGTATTGCGCAGGACTTTTCTGTCGTAAAGTATATGTGCCCCCGCTTCTCCCGAGGACTCTGCGTGCCCGTCCAGCCCAGCATGCCGACAGCCGCATCGCCGTGACCACAGCGGCACCATGGCGGCGTGCAGGAGCAGCTTCTGCTGCGGCTCCGGTCCGCTCAACGAGGACAACGCGCGCTTCCTGCTGCTGGCGCTGTTCATCGTGCTCTACCTGCTGTGCGGCGCCGCGGTGTTCTCCGCGCTGGAGCAGCCGAAGGAGCGCGAGGCGAAGGCGCGCTGGGCGCAGAGGTTCGAGCTGTTCAGCCAGAGGTTCAACCTGAGCGAGAACGACCTGAACGACTTCCTCCGGAACTACGAGGAGGCGAACGGAGCGGGCATCCGCGTGGACACGGTCCGGCCTCGGTGGGACTTCGCCGGCGCGTTTTACTTCGTGGGAACTGTGGTGTCCACCATTGGTGAGCCAGAGAAAAACAAGGCATATGTGTCCTCCTGCAGCTCGAACGTCTTATTATGAATAAATATGTATTCAAAAATCGACTGAATATGTCTCTGAGACATCATCACGCCTTTAAACGTTTTTACAAGTTATGTCATTTCCCCAAAATGTGACTCACTTTTACAAAATGTTTTATATCAAGGCTTTTTAATATTCACTGAAGAGCCAACATGAGTTATAAGGCTCAGGCTGTTGTTAAACTATGTTCTCTGTTACCAAATGTGTTTGTTTGTTTGTTTGTCTTGTTTGTCTTTGCATCTTAGTTTAGTTCCGTTTGTCCCGTCTCTCGTCCCCAACGTAAAGAGTCTTTGTGTCTCTAGAAAAGCGCTATAATAATTTGACTTATTATTATTATTATTATTATTATTATATTATTTGATGGTGGACAAAGTGTGGCTCTGATCCAATTAGTTAAAATTTAAATTATTATTATGATTATATTATGGGATGGTGTTAACGGTGGCTCTAATCCAGTTAGCTTAAATTTGAATTATTATTATTAATATTATTATTTTTATTAGATTATTTGATGGTGGACATAGTGTGGCTCTGATCCAATTAGTTGAAATTTAAATAACCTAACCCTATTATTATTATTATATTATGGGATGGTGGACATGGTGTTAACGTAGCTCTAATCCAGTTAGTTGAAATTTGAATTATTATTATTATTATTATTATTATTATATTATGGGATGGACATAGTGTTAACGGTGGCTCTGATCCAGGGGGGTCCATGGGTCAACACACACTGGCACACCGACATGAACTGAAGCCATGAACCATCTTTAGACCAGCCGTCAGGCCAAATCGGGCCAGGGCCTAAAGTGTGTGCGTGTGTGTGTGTGAGTGTTTTCCACCCCCATCTTCGAACTCTTTCATTCTGAGCTCACAAAAGTCTTGTGAGCTCTGACTCTATCGTCGTGAACGAATCCACAAACCGGCAGAAATACGAATGCCTGGCCGAGTCGTTGAAACCTCCTCACCCCGCGCCGCCGTCTCCACGCTCGACGGCCACGGCGTGGCAGGCGAGCAGAGAGACGCCGAACAAGGCAACACTCAACTAGCTCAACTAATCCATCTTTCTAGAACATTCAGCATCTATTTGCAGTGTAGATTCAGCCAGCAGAGCTTCAACCAATCACATCAGACGTGGGCGTCAGTAAACCTGCTGCTCCCCAAACACGCCGCGTTCTCCTTGGGGGGTCCCTCTGGACCAGCTCACTCTAAGGACCCGGCACATTCACTCCGATGACTTTTGTCAGAACCCGCTCGTCCTTCGTGGGAAGTTTATGACGCAGTTTAATATTCCTTCTATTGTTGCCCAAATCCCCATTTCTAGGAAACATCTGTTACACAACCAAGTATCCTAAGAGGTGACATCATTGTTTCTGCTGGAGTTCAAACTGAGTGTCGTGAGACCCACAAGGTGAAAACTATCACAGTTTCTTATTCAAATGAGACCTCCAGCTTCCTCGTCTCCGTTCACGTATGTTCACCAAGAGCTGTGCAGCATCCCGTCGTCATGGCGGCCGCTCTGTGAGTCCGTGCTTTGAGCCCAGCTGGAGCTGCACGGGTCAGGTGTGTGCCGTAGACGTACAGGACCTCACGGCCAGCGGCCCCGGTGACCTTTTCACGCTCTCCCCACCGCGACCTGATGGGTAGAGCTGCTTCCACATCCGCGGGCGCTGTGCCGCCGGCTCGCGGTGATAGGCGGTTGGACGGGGCCCTCCGATTGGACGAGCCTCATCATTGAAGCGAGAGTCGTATCGAGTTCTTCATTGAGCCACTGGGCAATTTGAAAAAAACATGAAAATCGATCTTTTCGTTTCCGGAGAGCTCTGACGGAGCGGCGGAGGTCACCACCCACCCCGTCCATCCTCCTGCGGAGACGCTGCACGCCGTCACACCTCACTCTCTGCTCTGAGATTATTGTTTAAATCACGTCAACTCTCACTCTTCATGCTTTCCATCTTTTCACTCCAACACATCAATATTTCCTATTCCCTGAGTGCAGTGTGCATGGATTATTACATAGAAGCGCGGGTTCTTTTACATGCACGCCTTGTGTGCATGTAGCATGCAGAACGGCGGCTCCGTGGTCGATGTGCCCTTGGGCCACGTCGCTCATGCGAGCTGATCCTGGGTCTGTCTGCTGTGTTCGAGGGGCAGGTGCACCGTACGTGGTATGAATGAGTGTGAATGATGTCATCATGGTAAAGAACTGTGAGTGGTCGGAGACTAAAAGAGCACCGTACCAGTACAGTGGCTTTACCATTACATATACCCTTAGGCTCTTCCCCCAACCAGCCGATAAAAGGCCCCTGTTGCCATGGCCTCTCTTCTTCTCCGGCCCCTTTCGGCTGTGCGGGGGCTCGGAGTTCACCCGCCTCCATTCAGCGTGTTCGGCTTCTGTTCTGCGTCTTCTGGCTGTTATGGTTTAATTATTTTTGGTTTATTCCTTTAATACAATTCCTGTTCGACTTCTCCGTACCTCGGGCGCGTTAAAGCTTGTGAGTCCCCAGGCGGCGTTGTTGGTTCCCTTTCACCCCCCCCCCCCCCCAATCTTTATATAATTGGTTAATGAGCTTATTCTGAGAGGAGAGGAGGAGGATCATGACCACTCCCACACCTCTGTTACTCCTGTAGCCTGGACAGGTGTGCAGTGGGACGAGATAACTCAATGACCGAAATCTCAAATAAAAATAAAATATGTTGGTTGTAGCTTGATGTCTAGTAGACATATGCAGCATACTTCCCAAAAAGACAAACTATTGACTTTAATGTTTCCCTGATTCAGTGAGCACTGGGAAGTCAGGACTGTGTAAAGTAAACCAATGAAAAGCCGCCAGATGCCACAGAGACAGAAGAGCACGCTGTCTTCTCTGTGTGTCATGTGACGAGTATTTTATTGAACAGGCCAAAGGATTCAACATCCCATTTCATCTACCATCCCATATTGTTGTGTTTGAAGAAGACTCCAGCTCAATTGGCACCTCGAGGACAGATCTGAGTGCGTAGGCAATCAAATCCTCAGAGAAAGCTTTTCCTGACGCCAGAGGCAAGAACATTTCTTTGTGTTCCTCCAGTGAAAAGAGCTCTCGCTGAGAATCACAGCTCGGCACGATGGGAACACGATAGCCTTCAAATACCAGTATTCAAATCTTCAACAATGGTGGAAACCGACAGAGAGAGAGACGGGTTCGTGGAGCTGTCGAGGGGCGTGAGCGATGAAGAGGAGGCGGGGTCGCCCGATGGACGGACCTCTCAGTTTGAGTAGTTCTGCACGGATTGAAAACACTGCCGTCCATCTCTTTTTAAAAAAAATTATTGTATTTTTTTATCTGTATATATTGAAAGGTACATAATACAGTAAACATGCACTTTAACGGATATTTACATTGTTACCTTCGCATTGAAAATGCGGAAGGTAATGTTTTGATCGCCGTGTATTTGTATTTGTGCGTGCGTGTTATTGGCATAAGTCAAAAAGTATTTAACCGAATCGCATAACATTTGGTGGGATGATTGGTTATTATTCGGGGACCACTTGATTATATTTTGGGATCGATCGGGTCAAAGGTCAAGGTCATGAAAAGGTACAAATCTTATTTTTACCATAGCACGGCCAATTTGTATCCAATTGGCATGCAACTAATGCCAACATGTTCATAATTCAATGCCCAATCTTGTGAAATGCGAAGGTCTGCGCTCTACCGAGTGCCCGTTCTAGTTCATTCATATTTTTGTTAACACATTCAAGCAGATAACAAACCCACCCACCCACTGGTACCCCCACCCAGAGCACAGGAACGTAAATACACAACAATAGATACAAAGAGATCACCTCAGACGTCTACATATGTACATAAACACACACACACACCTGTACTGTACATCTGTGTGTAGACACACCTGCGTCTCTAAATGACAATAGGCTAGTGGCAGAAAACAGAGTGCCTAAATTATTGGGGTCCTCGTGACGACTTTGTTGTTTTTATTCTTCTCCAAAGAAATGTCGACTGGCCGACACCGCATACCCCAACTGATTCAAATGACACATCCATATCCAGACTGGTGAACACTTTTAGATTTTTTAGTTTTCGTATTTGTTTATAAAGACATGTCTCTGTAGCGCCCCCTAGAGTGTATTTAAACCCACAGTGTTTGCCCCCAATGACCGCTTGGACGTGCTCTACAAAAAGTAACGTCATGACTATAAGATCTGCCTTCTTAGATTTTCCGCCATTTTGAATTTTGGAAAAAACTATTTTTTTTCAACTCCTTCTAAACGCTGGGTCCGATTCGTAAAAAACTTGCTGTGGTTCATTATTGGTTCAATCTCATCAAAGATCTTTAAAAAGATTGTTGATATCTCATTGTGTTCAGAGGTTATGGGCCAATGAACATCTAAAGGGTGTGGCCTAATATGTAAAGGCTTTAAATTCTAACTCACTTCGCCTATCCTCACCAAATTACTAGCCTATGCCCACATGGCGTCCTTTAACCTAATCTAATTTGTTCATAATATTTGAACACTAGGTGGCGCTACAATCAATCCCTCAATATATGCATTTCCGGCCTTTTTTTCATGTTTTTAGGGGTTGTAAAACAGTTAACTCCTCCTAGAGCTTAAACCCGATTCCTTCCAAACTTGGCCAGTAAGGTCTTGAGAGCTTTGTCTTGAAGAATCTTTTAAAGATTTAAAAAATATTAAAGTATGTGCGGTCTTCGGACTGGCAAAGAAACATCATTCGCCATGAAAATGCAAGTTGTTGTAACTCGGCCATACATTATCCAATCTGCTCCATATTCTTTGTATTTTATTGTCTCTAAATGTATGAATAGCATCAGGATGGGTTTGTTGATTTCCAATGCAACAATATTCTTCTACGAGCAAGAAGTGTCACAAACGCCGTCCGTCTCTTTAAGTGAAGCACAAAGAGACGGAGAGAGAAGGAGATCAAAGTAGTGAGATTGTAATCGTGGGCGATGAGGAGATTGGCCATCTTTGTTAACGGCAGAGAGGAAGTGATTGTGGTTGGAACAGCAGATGAAAGCCGATTTCCACTGAGTGCGTCATGTTTTTGTGTGCACGGCAGGGTTTGGGATGACCACTCCTGCCACCATCGGAGGAAAGATCTTCCTGATGTTCTACGGCCTGCTCGGCTGCGCGGCCACCATCCTCTTCTTCAACCTCTTCCTGGAGCGCGTCATCACCGTCATCGCCGTGGCCCTGAAGTCCTGCCACGAGCGACGCCACAACAACGCCGCGCTGCCTCCAAATGGCCAGCGGCCCTCCGGTGGCGGAGCAGGGAAAGGACAGGACCTGGCTGGCTGGAAGCCTTCGGTCTACTGCGTCATGCTCATTCTTGGAGCGGCGGCCGTCTTGGTGTCCTGCTGCGCCTCGCTCATGTACTCGGCAGCCGAGGACTGGGACTACCTGGACTCGCTGTACTTCTGCTTTGTAGCCTTCAGCACCATCGGTTTTGGAGACATGGTGAGCAGCCAGCGGGTCGTCTACGAGGGCCACGCCACGGCCGCGTATCGGCTGGGCAACTTCGTCTTCATCGTGACCGGCGTCTGCTGCATCTACTCCCTCTTCAACGTCATCTCCATTGTCATCAAGCAGGTCCTCAACTGGCTGCTGGGGAGGCTGGAGGCTCCCTGCCTCTGCTGCTTGCCCAGTAGGGGTCACCACACCCACCGGCGGAACGTGGTGGCCCCGGGTCACCTGCGCGCCCGCAGGCACCCCTCCATCGAGATGGACGCCATCAACGACAGTGAGACTGACGCAGGGCGCAGGATGTCTGGAGAGATGATCTCCATGAGGGACTTCCTGGCAGCCAACAAGGTCAGAGCCTCAGGCGGGAGCAGGTTGTGGCTCACAGCTGGTGGTAGCACCGCATGTGTCATCACATGCAAGACATTCAGTCAATACTTTTGACGTATTCGTATTCCCTCCACGGTATCTCCCTCATCATGCGCTGCAGAATGAAACGTATCAAGTTACATATCACGGCCCGGATAAGGACTTGCCTAAAGATGCACTAACATGCTTTAAGATGCACTAACATGTATAAACATGCCTTAACCCTTGTGTTGCCTTAGGGTCATTTTGACCCGAATCAATATTACACCCTCCCCCCGCCTTAGGATTAATTTGACCCCATTCAATGTTTAATGTCGGTGTTCTTTCGGTAGTCAACAAACAAACATGAAGTGCCTCACACTTAAACTTGGGAAACAATATTAATTCTAATAATTTTCTGGAGGTTTTAATTGCTGGTGTCAAATTGAACCCAAAGGGTAAAATATGTTAGGAAATATAAAGGTAACAGGAGGGTGAAACATTGAATCGGGTCAAAATGACCCAAAGGCGGGGGGAGGGTGTAATATTGATTCGGGTCAAAATGACCCAAAGGCAACACAAGGGTTAACATGCACTAACATGTCTAAACATGCACTAACATGCACTAGCATGCCGTAAGATGCACTAACATGCCTTAACATGCCTTAACATGCCTTAACATGCCTAAGGCATATTAATGAAGGTTTAGGCATGTTTAGGCATGTTAAGGCATGTTAAATCCCTCTACATCCTGCATGCATACAGATCCTTTGAACAAGGGTGTGTTATCAACACATTCCGGTACCACAACATTGCTGCAGGATGTAACACCGACCTTCAGTCTGGCTGAACATCGACGGTGTGCAGAGCCCTGATGGTCGGCGTGGTGATGTGTGAATCACAGCCCTCTCAGGCAAATGTCTACTTAGTAATATTGGGCTGTATAAAATAAGCAGAATTTAATTGAATTGAATGCACACACTTGAAGAATCCTGAACGATTACATATTACTGGCGTTCCATCCGATGTTCTTGAGACGTTTCATTAAAAATGAGTCACGGCAGAGTGAAAGGGGATCAGCAAAGTAACGCTGGGCTTTGTATGTCAGCACAAAAGGTAATGGAAATTAATCCAACGCTATCGACATGCTGCAGGCGTTACACAAACTACTCACAGTTGTGTAAAACAGCTCCTTTACATTTGATTTAATATTGACGAAACACATGTGAAATGGAACAGCTGTGCACAGGCTCTACATATTGCTTTAAAGAGGGAAGGTTGACATGTGGGAGAGTGAATACGGGGTTCCTCTGATTCACACCTGTTCATTTGTATTTGTCATCGTCGTTCACTAAAGGAGAGATAACACTCCATCTGGCCGCCTCGCTGAAGTCAGATGTGCCAACACGTTGTATTCATCCTTATTGTGCGAATGATTGAATTGATTCCTCCTCCTCTTTCTCCTCCTGCAGGTGAATCTGGCCATTATGCAGAAGCAGCTTTCCGAGATGGCCATCGGGCATCCGCGCCAGTCCGGCTCCCGCCAGAACGGCTTCTCGGGAGGGGTGGGCGCCCTCGGCATCATGAACAACCGGCTGGCGGAGACCAGCGTGGACAGATAGGCAAACAGCCCGAGTCCTTTCCAAAGGGGGACAAGAGGACGAGGCATAGGGACCGTTGACCCCGAGGACGACCTCCCTGTAAAACAGAAGACCTGGGATGTGTACAAGACTGAAATTTATGCGTGATTCATATTTTCAAGCTGACCTCTGGCAGACGCCCACTCCACGAACACGGCGGCATGAATGATCCACGGTAGTTTTCTGGAGTCTCACATCTGGACCCGGCTCAGTGTGCCGGAATGAAGTCAGTTTCCATGGTAACGCAAAGCGGGTGCGAGACATGCTTCCACTCATCCGTCGTCCTTCGTGGTCACCGTGGGTCTGACATAGAGACGTGGATTCACGTTGAGTTATTACATAACGCTGGTTGACACGAGGAGCCCAATGCGTGGATAATCGAATGTTTACCTTTAATGCAGAACTCGTAATGTCACGATTACCAAATGTAAAATGTCAAAGTATAAATATATCAATGGCATTCTCATTCACTTAATCCACGTCTGTATTATTTCAATGGCCTCCATCTTGGCGTCGCTCTCATTCATCAGGAGGACAAACCAAACCCTCCACAGAGTCTCACAACGAAGCAAACTGACCGATCTCTGGATGCATTGGTGATGCTCAGATGACAGTTACGTGGGATTGATGTTCATCTCGGTCACAGTGAGGACACGTCCACAGCCGGATGTCGTTCAGGCTTGCAGGAGGCGGGTCTGAAGGAAGTCGCTCCAGCTTCTCATTGGCTTAGAGCTGAGCGGCGTGAGGTTTATTCACTGCAGGTTCACGACACGAGACGCTGTTCATAACTCGCCAGCAGAGGGACCGACGGTGGTCGAGCCTGGCAGCGGCCGAGCAGGAGGGACTCGCTGAGGCTGCGTCGTGCTTGATTCAGTGAGGTTTTAGAACAGCATCGTTATTCTCTCCTTCAATGAACCCGAGAGGCGGGGAGAGGGTGAGCTCCGGGACATCGGGCCGAAGTGAGCAGAGACCTTGGAAAGATAGAACGTGCAATAATATTTGTGTGCAAGGCTCGGCGTGGACTTTTTTCCAATTGTTGTGAGAATGCTTTACCTGTGAGTCGCCTCCTCTTCGGCTCCCAGCGCGGACTGAGGAGGAAGAGCGATTCAGACTTTAACCAAACATGTGCAGAGGGAGGAACGAATAAAGAGAAAGAAACTTAGTGTGAGGAAGTTTACATCGCAGCCACCATGCAGCTTCAGCCTCGGTGCTTCAGCACAACCTCATGGAGGGAGGGAGGGATGGGATGGGATGGATGGAGGTATCAAAAAGGGATAGAGGGATGGAAGGAGGGATGGGATGGGAATGAGGGGAGGGAGGGATGGAATCGATGGGAATGAGGGGAGGAATGGGAGGGGGGAGGGATGGGATGGAGATGAGGGGAGGAATGGGAGGGAGGGATGGAGTGATGGATTGAGGAAGGGATGGGAGAGATGGTAGGGATGGAGGGATGGAATGAATGATGATGAAGGAGAAGTTATTGGTTTGTTTTCGTGTCTGCTGAAGCAGTCGGCAGGGAAAGCCCTGTTAGCTCTGAGCTAACGTTTGTCCCGTTAGCTAGCGAGCTGGACAAACCCCCAAATACTGAAATCCAATATCTCACGTCACACTGACTTGAATCCAGACGCCTCCACTCACCTTCAGACAGAATCTGACCCACCAAATGTACAGATGTCGCTTTGCACGTGCACACACACACACACACACACACACACAAGACCGGGAGATTGAGAGAATATGTCTGAGTAGCGGTCGCAACAAACATGATAATAATCAGAATAATCAGAATAATAATAGCTTTGAACCAATGCCTGTGTTACTGTGTGTGTGTGTGGGACAAAGAAACTAATGGGCCAGCCATGTGTGTTTTCATCCTGCTGCCGAGGGCTCCGCTCACACGGCTGACCAGAGGACAGCTGGAGCTACAGAAACAGTGACAGTCCGATGCAATCAGCTAATTATCACGACTTAATTATGATGGGTGCGCAATGCATTGCCAAAGTTGTGTGTGTATTATTGAGTGATCATGATCATGAGAGTCACTGGAGACATTGGAGCACGCATAAATAGTGTCTGAGAAAACCAAGAGTGTGAGATGCAGGTGGCTCAGTGAACACGAATGAAGGCGCTGTTATGCCAGCTTCTTTATGCCGTCCTCTTGTTGGAGACTTTGTGCTGATGATGATGTCATCAAACATGAAACTCTGTTTGTTCCGTTTGAGTCTTTCAGCGTGAACGTGTTCTGGAGACGACGGCGACCTCAGCGGTTCTGTTGATAAACTTCATGGCAGACAGTGAATGGCAGGAAGTCTTAATATGGGAATAAACTGACAAAATGTGCAATAATTAACATTTCAAATGGCTTCATGACAATACATGAAGTCAGATGTTGATTCAAATGAGTTTTAAAAAGTTGAAAATAACAACACAGT
This sequence comes from Pseudoliparis swirei, assembly GCF_029220125.1. Taxonomy (NCBI): domain Eukaryota; kingdom Metazoa; phylum Chordata; class Actinopteri; order Perciformes; family Liparidae; genus Pseudoliparis; species Pseudoliparis swirei. The sequence goes on along the minus strand of NC_079399.1, from coordinate 22,786,189 downwards.
TGTTCTTATGATTGTAGTTCATGAAGCAAATCTTCATTTGATTTGATTTCATCAAACTAAACTTTCTAAATGTCGTCTATTACAATACAATAACTTCCTAGTTAAATGTATATATATTTTATTATATATATATATATATATATACGGAGAGAAGTTATTCGAACCCTGAAATGGCGGCGCAGCTGTCCGAGAAAATTAATCAATTATTTTTATTTTATTGATAATGAATTCTAATTTAATACAGTGTCGTTATTTTATTGTTGAAATCTTTAAAATAAACCATCTTTTTTATAGTTTAAAGCAATTGAGATCATTTAAAACCTGAACCAGGTTCACCTGGTCCAGACCTAGAGACGCTGCTATAGGCTGATAGGCTGCTGGGGAACGTTAGGATACACTGAGCTCCTCTATGGATCAATCCATGTCTCTTCTATGCACGTCAGCAACTCTACTTCAGGAGTCTTTGTGCATTTCCACCTCACCGGTTTCCATGGATCCTGGCTGTGTCTGGAGCCGGTCCTGCCTCCTGGGTCCGGCCCCTGTGGCCCTGCTGATGCCCCTCCTCTCGACCACATGGATCGTGGTTATCTGGATCGTGTACCATGCCAACCACTCATTATGAATGAATGTAATATTCGTTGAATGTGTTGTAACTCTGTAACTCTGTTCATCTGGTCACATGACATCTATTGTTCATCTGGTCACATGACATCTCATGTTCATCTGGTCACATGACATCTATTGTTCATCTGGTCACATGACATCTATTGTTCATCTGGTCACATGACATCTATTATTCATCTCGTCACATGACATCTATTGTTCATCTGGTCACATGACATCTATTGTTCATCTGGTCTCATGACATCTATTGTTCATCTGGTCACATGACATCTATTGTTCATCTGGTCACATGACATCTATTGTTCATCTGGTCACATGACATCTATTGTTCACCTGGTCACATGACATCTATTGTTCATCTGGTCACATGACATCTATTGTTCACCTGGTCACATGACATCTATTGTTCATCTGGTCTCATGACATATATTGTTCATCTGGTCACATGACATCTATTGTTCATCTGGTCACATGACATCTATTGTTCATCTGGTCTCATGACATCTATTGTTCATCTAGTCACATGACATCTATTGTTCATCTGGTCACATGACATCTATTGTTCATCTGGTCACATGACATCTATTGTTCATCTGGTCACATGACATCTATTGTTCATCTGGTCTCATGACATCTATTGTTCATCTAGTCACATGACATCTATTGTTCATCTGGTCTCATGACATCTATTGTTCATCTAGTCACATGACATCTATTGTTCATCTGGTCACATGACATCTATTGTTCATCTGGTCACATGACATCTATTGTTCATCTGGTCACATGACATCTATTGTTCATCTGGTCACATGACATCTACTGTTCATCTGGTCTCATGACATCTATTGTTCATCTGGTCACATGACATCTATTGTTCATCTGGTCACATGACATCTATTGTTCATCTGGTCTCATGACATCTATTGTTCATCTAGTCACATGACATCTATTGTTCATCTGGTCACATGACATCTATTGTTCATCTGGTTTCATGACATCTAATGTTCATCTGGTCACATGACATCTATTGTTCATCTGGTTCCATGACATCTATTGTTCATCTGGTCACATGACATCTATTGTTCACCTGGTCACATGACATCTATTGTTCATCTGGTCACATGACATCTATTGTTCATCTGGTCACATGACATCTATTGTTCATCTGGTCACATGACATCTATTGTTCATCTAGTCACATGACATCTATTTTTCATCTTGTCACATGACATCTATTGTTCATCTTGTCACATGACATCTATTGTTCATCTGGTCACATGACATCTATTGTTCATCTGGTCACATAACATCTATTGTAATTTTAATCGGCCCTGAGCACCTCAGAGATCAATTATCTGGTGATGTGGATTCTGTAGACGGCATTGCCCTGGCATCCAACACCACTGTAAAGAATCTTGCCGTTATCTTTGATCGGGACTTGTCCTTTAACTCCCACGTAAAGCAAATCTCAAGGACTGCATTCTTTCATCTACGTAATATTTCAAAAATCAGGCACATCTTGTCTCAAAAAGATGCAGAAAAATTGGTTCACGCGTTCGTTACTTGAGACTGGATTACTGCAACTCCTTATTATCAGGCTGCTCTAATAAATCTCTTAGGTCCCTCCAGTTGATCCAGAATGCTGCAGCTCGTGTTCTCACTAAAACTAAGAAAGAGATCACATCACTCCTGCACTAGCTGCTCTGCACTGGCTCCCAGTAAAATCAAGAATCACTTTTAAAATTCTTCTCTTAACCTACAAAGCCTTGATTGGTGATGCACCATCATATCTTAAGGAGCTTGTAGTACCATATTGCCCCACTAGAGAGCTACGCTCACTAAATGCGGGACTACTTGTAGTTCCTAGAGTCTTAAAAGTAGAATGGGAGCCAGAGCCTTTAGTTATCAAGCTCCTCTTTTATGGAACCAGCTTCCAATTTCAGTCCGGGAGGCAGACACAGTCACCTCGTTTAAGAGTAGACTTAAGACCTTCCTCTTTGACAGAGCTTATAGTTAGGGCTGAATCAGGTTTGCCCTGGTCCAGCCCCTTGATATGCTGCTATAGGCTTATAGCTGCCGGGGGACGTTTAGGATGCACTGAGTACCTATCTCCTCTTTTCTCTCCTTAAGGATGAATGTTCATCTCTCAATCACACGTTACTAACTCTGCTTTCTCCCCGGAGTCCTTGTGACTTCACGTCTCATGGGGTCATCGGACCCTATGAGACGGCATAGATCCTATCTGCCTGATGGATCATCGAGGTCTGGGTCGTGGAATTCCTGCTCCTGACTACGCCACTGTCCTGTTGAGACTCCGCCCACTGTTGAGACTCCGCCCACTCCTCCTCCCCACCGCCATCTGCCTGATGGATCGTGGAGGTCTCCATCGTGGAATATGCCTACTATGAACTATTCATACACTCTGTCATATTCATTGAATGTATTTTAACTCTAAATCTGTCCTTCTGGTCACATGACATCTATTGCATCTGTCCATCCTGGAGAGGGATCCTCCTCTGTTCTCTCCTGCAGGTTTCTTCCCTTTTTTCCCCCCTGAAGGGTTATTTGGGAGTTTTTCCTGGTCCGATGTGAGGTTTTGGGGCAGGGATGTCTATGTGTACAGATTGTAAAGCACTCCGAGACAAATTTGTAATTTGTGAAATTGGGCTATACAAATAAACTGAATTGAATTGAATTGTTCATCTGGTCACATGACATCTATTGTTCATCTGGTCACATGACATCTATTGTTCATCTGGTCACATGACATCTATTGTTCATCTAGTCACATGACATCTATTGTTCATCTGGTCACATGACATCTATTGTTCACCTGGTCACATGACATCTATTGTTCATCTGGTCACATGACATCTATTGTTCATCTGCTCACATGACATCTATTGTTCACCTGGTCACATGACATCTATTGTTCATCTGGTCACATGACATCTATTGTTCACCTGGTCTCATGACATCTATTGTTCATCTGGTCACATGACATCTATTGTTCATGTGGTCACATGACATAATATATTGTTCATCTGGTCACATGACATAATATATTGTTCATCTGGTGGTCATAAGACTTCATTGTTGCTCAATCACATTCCATTCCAGTCTATCCATCTAATCAATGTATTGCACTGTAGCCTATTCTAGTTTCTTTGTACTGAATATTAACACTATAAATATTTACTATTTTAATTTACATAAAGACTGTTGAAAATTTACAAAAATTGTAATTTGAATTACAAATGTGAATATTCAGCATACTCTGTAACTCTGTTCATCTGGTCACATGACATCTATTGTTCATCTGGTCACATGACATCTATTGTTCATCTGGTCTCATGACATCTATTGTTCATCTGGTCACATGACATCTATTGTTCATCTAGCCTCATGACATCTACTGTTCATCTGGTCTCATGACATCTATTGTTCATCTAGTCACATGACATCTATTGTTCATCTGGTCACATGACATCTATTGTTCATCTGGTCTCATGACATCTATTGTTCATCTAGTCACATGACATCTATTGTTCATCTGATCACATGACATCTATTGTTCATCTGGTCACATGACATCTATTGTTCATCTGGTCACATGACATCTATTGTTCATCTGGTCACATGACATCTATTGTTCATCTGGTCACATGACATCTATTGTTCATCTGGTCACATGACATCTATTGTTCACCTGGTCACATGACATCTATTGTTCATCTGGTCACATGACATCTATTGTTCATCTGGTCTCATGACATCTATTGTTCATCTAGTCACATGACATCTATTGTTCATCTGATCACATGACATCTATTGTTCATCTGGTCTCATGACATCTATTGTTCATCTGGTCACATGACATCTATTGTTCACCTGGTCACATGACATCTAGTGTTCATCTGGTCACATGACATCTATTGTTCACCTAGTCACATGACATCTATTGTTCATCTGGTCACATGACATCTATTGTTCATCTGGTCACATGACATCTATTGTTCATCTAGTCACATGACATCTATTGTTCATCTGGTCACATGACATCTATTGTTCATCTGGTCACATGACATAGATCTTGTCATTATTAATGTTGTCAGTTTGCACAACTGGCAAACGGCAGATGATGCAACAGATACTTAAGAGATTATAGTGGCTTGGTTGATCCCTACAATGTAAATACCTATGTAATTGCATGTATTCAATTGTACATTTGTAAAATAATGTTGTCTCTGTTTAAATGTAAAGTTGGATGATACAAAAACCTGGCCAATAGAATGCTATTATTTTAAATTATTATAAATATTGAAAAGCATCCACAAGATATGTGTTCTCCCTGTAGAGTAGACACTGTAAGAAAAACCTGCCAAATATTTCAGTTATTACAAAAAGTAGGGATATATATATCTATATATATATCTATTTATTTATAAATAGATTTAAAACAAATGTATTTGTCAACGTCACATGTATATATATATATATATACATATATATATATATATATATATAAATACACACACTATTGTTTATAAGTAGTAATCAACCTGAGGTACGTAAAGCCTCATATATTTGGTGGTTTCAGCCACATGAGTTTTTTTTCCTCTTAACTTTTGTCCCTCCGACTTGCCGTCCCCTCTGACGTCACTGTAGTGCGCCCAGTAACAATGGTAAGTGAGCAAGCAGTTTCCTCTCCGGCTCGTATTTGTATTTTTCTCAAACGCTTTCTTTGTTAGTACAACATGGCTCGTCGTGCTCGACACGTTGTTTGTCCTGCGATGTATTTACAGGAGTTTTTAGGTGTTATTTGTGAAGTCACGACGGAATTAGAGCTGATTTAGCGCCTACTAGCCGTGAGCTAACGTTAGCTACGTTAGTTCGGCAGCAGTCGTTGCCGGCACCGTCATACCTGTTAGAAAGGTCGTTAGAAAGCTCGCCTTGTTCCATATGTGTGATGCTATGTCGTTGTTGACAATGTTAAAGCGATTCTCTCCAGTAATACACGGTAGTGTGCTGAATGTAGCTCTCCTGGCATGTTAACGGCGCAGGAAGCTAACGTCAAGTTAGCTGTAAATAGCGACCGATTCATTGAGAAAGAGACGTATGGAGCGAAGTCTCTAAAGGGCTCAACGCACGGATCCCCTCGCCGTTCTTCACCCATGTCTGGTTCTATTTCAGGGTCAAAGCCAGAGTGGAGGCCACGGTCCGGGAGGAGGCAAGAAGGATGACAAGGTGGGGATGACACGGGTCTGTTGTGTGAACGTGTTTCGTGACAGGCTCTACGGCCTGGAACACCTGGACGAGTCATGGCATTTCAAAATGATCATTTCCAGGCCTGGAAAAGTCATGAAAAAAACTTAAATCATAAAAGTTTTGGAAATGTGTTATAATCACATGTTCATTTACGCCGAGTTTGACATAATTAATATATTTTTTAAAGAAAGACGCTCAATATATAAGCCGGCGTACGCTCTCAATACGCACAGTTTTTTTTAAACATTTTTCATGTTTATGCTGAGATTTCAGTTTGGTCCTGGGCATTTGGTTTAAAGTCCTGGAAATCCACTGGTCAAAATGTGTAAGCACCCTGTTATTAGCCACATCTTTCTCCGTGTGGCCTCTGACCGAAACAAACTCCTCCTTCTTCTTATTATTGGCACTGACATTTTTTGACAGTTTAAACCATCCTAAAATCAAACTAGAACGGGCTCTCGGTAGAGCGCATACCATCGCCACATTTTGGCATTAGTTGCATGCCAATTGGATAAAGCGTAAAAAGAAGATTTTGACCTTTTCATGACCTTGACCGTTGACCCGATCAATCCCAAATTCTAATCACCCCGGATAATAACCAATCATCCCACCAAATTTCATGCGATTCGGTTTAATACTTTTTGAGTTATGCGAGTAACACGCATACAAATACATAAATAAATACACGGCCATCAAAACATTACCGTCTGCATTTTCAATGCGAAGGTAATTACAGCTGCATTGTGTGTGTGATAAATAATAAAGTTCTTGCCTGCTCAGTATCGATTTTGTTTTGCTTTTCTCCAACTCTTTTTCCCACCCCCTCACTATCTGATGCACAAGCTGTTTGCTAAACACTGCACCGTGTAGACCACGAGTTTTATTCTGAACCGGATGTGAACAGTTTTTTAACCTTCTTGCTACCTTCAAATGTTCTAACATCTTTCACCCTCGAGGTCAATTGGACTGCAGCTATTTAAACATCCAGAAAATTATTCTAATTAGTTCCCATGTGTAAGTGTCAGGTACGTAATGTGTCTTTGTTGATACCTAAATAGCCCTTAAATAAAATAGTGTTTAGAAGGCTGATGTGTAAACTTGTGTGAACTATCAGTGGTTTGCTGGTTGTGTTAGGGCCTAAAACCTCTTTGAAGATTTTAAAAATTGTATGTTATAGTTATAGTGACCTCAATATCATCCACAACCACCCAAACCGATAAAATAGGTCGATAAAATGTTGATATTTCAGCCTGGGGGTCAAATCGACCCCAAAGAACACCGATGTGCACTAGTGTGTACAGGACATTGAAAACATGTATTTACCCAGTTTTCCTCATAAATAAGGAAAAGTTGTGAAATATGAAGCAAAAACATGATGTCAATCATATATTTTGAGACTTTAAACATCGAATGGGGTCAAATTGACCCCAAAGGTAACAGGAGGGTTAAGCTTCTGTACTAAATGTACTTATTGCAAGTCGCTTTGGATAAAAGCGTCTGCTAAATGACATGTAATGTAATGTAGGCACATATCCTAACAGGTAATTGTCACCTGATAGCCGCTGTCATCAGCGTATGAATGGATGTAAATGGGTGAATGATGACATCTCGTGTAGAAAGGCGCTATACAAGTACAGTCTATTCTTCATATCTTCTAGGGATGTTGGTGCCAAGGCAACAGACTATATTTAAACACTACATGACGATACCAGCCATTACTTTTTCTCACATGTCCTCCCACTTTGTTCCAATTTAAGGATAAGAAGAAAAAGTATGAGCCTCCAATTCCCACCAGAGTTGGCAAGAGAAAGAAGAAGACAAAGGGACCAGATGCTGCCAGTAAACTACCGTTAGGTAAGGAAGTGAAGAAGCATCCTTCTTGTTTTATCTGGTCTCCTTTGTGCTCCTGCTGAGCTCTTTTTGACCTCACTGGGGATACTGTCAGGCATTTATCTTTGATGTAGCTTATTGAGTTTTTGTGAATTGTATCAACTGTCCTTATTTTGGCATAATTGAATAGAAATAAACTACAAACTGATGTCAATGTTGAGGGTGCAAAAGCATGATAATGGCAGCTGTCTGTGAAGCAATGCATTACATGACATGTGGTGGCCTGTTTGTCTTCCAGTCACTCCTCACACTCAATGCCGCCTGAAGCTGCTGAAGCAGGAGCGGATCAAAGACTACCTGTTGATGGAGGAGGAGTTCATCAGAAACCAGGAGCAGATGAAGCCTCTGGAAGAGAAGCAGGAGGTCAGTCCTTGAGACACATGTGGGGAAATTACCGTAGCGCGGTTATATTTCAGTAAAATGTATAAACAATAGTCCTGTTGTTTTTTTTATATAGATACAATTTATTTAACTTTGGTCAAACCAGAACAGAACAAACTAGAACGGGCACTCGGTAGAGCGCATACTTTTGCATATCACAATATTGGGCATTAAATTATGAACATTGTGGCATTAGTTGCATGCCAATTGGATACCAAAAAAAGATTTTGACCTTTTCATGACCTTGACCTTTGACCCGATCGATCCCAAAATCTAATCAAATGGTTCCCGGATAATAACCAATCATCCCACCAAATTTCATACGATTCGGTTTAATACTTTTTGAGTTATGCGAATAACACTCATACAAATAAATAAATACACCGCTAACAAAACATAACCTTCCGCATTTTCAATGCGAAGTTAATCATAACTTATATTTTTCTTGTATCATAATCATGGTCCTATCTTTTTTGCAGGAGGAAAGGTCAAAGGTGGACGACCTGCGGGGGACCCCCATGTCTGTCGGCACCCTGGAGGAAATCATCGATGACAACCACGCCATCGTTTCCACCTCCGTGGGGTCGGAGCACTACGTCAGCATCCTGTCCTTCGTGGATAAGGACCTGCTGGAACCAGGCTGCTCCGTCCTGCTCAACCACAAGGTAAGATTAAGTGAGAATCCTCATTTAAGTTTATATAACGTACATTTTATGAAGATACTATTTGTAAAGAATAGGATTCAAGACGATGAAAATGAATAATTACACTTACGACGACACTGCTCTACTGTTCATCAATCTAGGCTCGACAAGTATTTGACATTTCCCTAAACGGTTTAAAGAATTTTTGTTATAATCTCTGCAACCTCAATATCATTCACGTGTGTCTCGTGTGTGTCTCTTGCAGGTTCACGCTGTGATCGGTGTGCTGATGGATGACACTGATCCCTTGGTGACGGTGATGAAGGTGGAGAAGGCCCCACAAGAAACCTACGCCGACATTGGCGGACTGGACAATCAGATCCAGGAGATCAAGGTACAGTCGGGGCTCGTATGGTCATGGAAAACCTGGAAAAGTCATGGAATTTTAGAATGGTCATTTCCAGGCCTGGAAAAGTCATGGAAAAAACTTAAATCATAAACGTTTTGGAAAAGTCATGAAAATGTGTTAAAATCACATGTTCATTTACGCCGAGTTTAAAATAATTAATATATTTTTTAAAGAAAGACTCAAAATATAAGCCGGCGTTAGCTCTCAATACGCAACATTTTCTACAGTTTTCATGTTTATACTGAGATTTTAGTTTGGTCATGGACATTTGTCATGGAAACGTCCTGGAAATCCATCGGTCAAAATGTGTAAGAACCGTGTACAGTGAACATCTCAAAACTGATTCTCTCCAACAATGTAAGGGCATGAATCATTTCTCATGTTCATTGCGCGTCCTCTAAACACACATATTGGCACAGTTTGGTTCCTGCTTTTCGGAGTTTTCCCCGTGACCTGTTTCCATCAAAGTGGAGGTTGGATGATGTACATAACGTCTGGTCCGGGGGCCCTGAGGTTGACGGTGCAGCTTCTGTTGGTTTTGACAGGAGTCGGTGGAGCTGCCTCTCACACATCCAGAGTATTATGAGGAGATGGGCATCAAGCCCCCCAAAGGTGTCATCCTCTATGGAGCTCCTGGCACAGGTGAGTGCTTCCTTAAACACGTGAACAGAAAATCCCAGGCAGTTATCCTTTAACATCTTATAAATATATTTACGTTGCACCCAGTTAATCGTACCCCCTTAATACAGCACGGATAATATTTTACTAATATCTGGTATCGCAGTCATAAATATATATATATAAATATCTGCATATCTAAATTAACCTTCAAGATATCAGTTTAATAAAGTAATTTACAAGTGAAATTGAGATGAAGTGCATTTACCCCTGATTGATTTTCATTGGCAAATTCCATTTGGCCATTAGGGATGTTTTTTAAAGGGCAGGACAGCAGGAGCTGAGAGTCTGTCAGCAGCCTCACTGATGCCCCGCAGACGGCTCTGCACAGGTGGAAAGATTAAAAACACCTTCAGCTTTTGTAAAAAAGAGCTTATTAGCTCATTAAAGCAGTAGAATTAGCCATGGGCCTCTGTGATTGTCTGTGTGAACTCAACCTTTTGTCAACGTCTGAAAATATACAAATCAATTCAGCTCCTCCCTGTACGAGGTAGTTCAAATCAAGGATAAGTCAAGTTCACTGTGCTTCAGATTGGTGAATATAGAACTGTGTTGCACATCATCACTGCCGTTTAATTCAAAGGCAAGTGGATGAATCGCTTCTAACGGCTTGAACTTTGTGGATGTCACCGGCTACGTCTTGTTAACAACATTCTCATAACGCGTGTTTGTTATCTGCACTGCTTTATGAGCCTTCACCTCGTCTTCCTCGTGATGTCACACGTGTGTTCATGATGTCCCGTAGTGAGTGTGCATGTTGAGATTAGAGAAGATTATCCTTATGCGTGTGATTTAAAACCCCTCTAGTGTAAGCCCGTCTGTATTCATCACTGCTGGTGGTGCTCTAGTTCAGCGGTCCCCAACCACCTTTTTTGAGCCACGGACCGGTTCCATGTCAGAAATTATTTTCACGGACCGGCAATATAAATGACGTAATACATATGACGTCATACAATTATACGAAGGGCATAAAGTTTCAAAACTACAACTCATCATTACGCCGAATTAGTGTGAGCCGTGCGCTTGTTGACCTGCAACGAGCCGCTAATGGAGACGGCGACACAGACGTTTGGTCCGCTGCTCCTCACCGAGTTCTGGTCGCTGTCATTAGAACACCGGCAGAGTTCGCCGTCATTTGCATCTCCAGCACATGTTCTTCTAGCTCGGACGGGCTCGATTCACCGGGTGGGTTTGTTTGGGTTGCAGGTCTATTCTTTTGCAGTCGGGTCTTTTGCGGTTGGAGTACCGCTCAAACTCTTTTAAAAGCCTCTTCCATCCGGTCAACGTCTGAAACATGGAGAATATTCCGCTGTTCACTCGCCCACACAGCAGCGACTTTATCGGCCAACTTGAAAACAGTTGTCATTTCCCTGAAGTGACAGAATTCATTGAGCAGGTTGAATATGTTTTAAGATTCTTTGTCACTGTGCCGCCAGCAGAGGGTTCGGCGCGTGAGACTCGCCTGCAGCGATAAACCTGAACTTTAAGACTCCTGAACGCGGCTCAGACCGACACACGGGTATCCGGTCCTTTTTCAAAATAATATATTTTTCCGACTGATAAAAAAAAAAAAAAATTTAAAACTTTATTTCTTCACTTTTTTTCCGCGGCCCGGTTCCAACCAAGCCGCGGCCCGGGGTTTGGGGACCTCTGCTCTAGTTCATAAAATGACCAAATATATAATATCTCTTTATTTTAGTCAAGTTTATAACAGTAGATGCTCTGAGACATTTATTTATTTTCACTTATGATGGGTGTGTGATATCTTTATACTAGGGCTGGGCACGTTAACGCGTTAATCTTGCGTTAACGCATCACTTAATTAACGCCGACAATTATTTTATCGCGCATTAACGCATGTAAAAAAAAAAAAAAAATTTAAATAATGTTTTTTTTTTAGACAAAAGACAATACATAGACATAACACCTAGAGGACAATAAACAATGCAGACGACAAAACAATGGACATAACATCATAAAGTCAGAGTATTTGTGGGGGAAAAAGAATCTCAACAAATGACGGCAGGTATGAGACTCAAGACACACGTCACACGGAGAATACACGAGCTGGATGAAAAGGAGAGGACTGCAAAGCGACAGCTTCACAACGTGCACCCTGCTGCTCTCACTGGGGACGACTGGACATCGGGTGACCAGACGTCCAGTTTTCCCCGGACACGTCCTGCTTTTGAGCCCTAAAAAATGCGTCCGGCAGGGATTCCAAAAACGTCCGGGATTTTGCTTCGTCGGATATTTGTTTTTCTCTGGGTTTTCATAAACTACTATTTACCCCTTACAAGTTTTGGAAATGGTATCTCCCTTCTTACGTGAGCTCTGACGGTTTAGAGGACAGTCATTGGTCGACCGATCTCAGGGTTCCCAGATACACGATAATTATCCTCCAAATACAACCATTTTGAGCCTTTGGTACGATACTTCACCATCTCCAATCTGGCAACACGGAGCACCTCGCCGCCTCCACTAGTTCATTGTTGTTTGTGCGGCATGCTCTACACTACGACCAGCGCCGCCGCTCCCATAGCGCACTACGCGCTGTGCGTAGGGCACAAAGTCCTGAGGGGGCTCCACAAAATAGGCAACTAAAAAATCCTCATAGTTATAATAATTATAATGCCGATATTATTTCAGTCTAGAAATATTAGGCACCTTTTAGGCATGTATATCACAAAACAGGCAGAACAAGAGATGTTTAATCTCAGCACCCCGAGATGAAGTGTCCTCTTTTTCACAAACTCAAATCTGGTCACCCTACTGGACATCACTCGGTAACCACAATGACCTCGGAGTGACTGTGCATTATATTGATGAGAAGTGGGCGCTGCATTCACACGCCCTGACTGATGAAAACAGAGGAGACACATGATGCTGAAACGTGCGCGGGACACTTTACTGAAGTTGCACAGCAGTGGAATGTTTCAGATAAAGTCACCACACTGAGCAGATAGAGCACCAGAGATGATCGCTGCTGCGAGACGACTGCCTTTGATCATGACCCTTCTTCAGTCTCCAGCGCTCTGTCACAGTGTCTCTGCATAACAGTGCATTTGACAATGTCCTGACAGATTTTATGGCACTTTAGTTCATATGGCAGTACATTTAAAATAAGTGTCAAGTTCTAGGAATTGACAAACTGCACTGAAAGTGTTTTCTGGTGTCTCTAACAGGGACAACACATGTTATGGCACTTTCATTCATATGGCAGAACATTTCAAATAGAAGTGCGCTATACACTACTTTTGAATGAATTATTGGATTTTGCGTATACAAATGCGATTAATCAGGGAAATCATGCGATTAATCGCGTTTAAAATTTGTAATCGTTGCCCAGCCCTACTTTATACAAATATATTCATTACTACTCAAATCCAGCCCTGGTGCTGTTCTACTCGAACTAATATTGGATGTTAGGCAGCTTGCACATCAACCTGGAGGGAACACGCTCTCAACTGTCACACTCAAATGTCTCTTCCTGTTAGTTTGTGTATTCTCGTGCTGAAAGAATGAACGTATGTCATGGTTTGCATGTTAAGGTAAGACGCTGCTCGCCAAGGCCGTAGCCAATCAGACGTCGGCCACCTTCCTGCGCGTCGTTGGCTCAGAGCTGATCCAGAAGTACCTGGGCGACGGGCCCAAGCTGGTCCGAGAGCTCTTCAGGGTGGCGGAGGAGCACGCGCCCTCCATCGTCTTCATCGACGAGATCGATGCCATCGGCACGAAGAGGTACGCGACTAACGGCTGTCAGACGGAGAGCAGCGATGGTGTCAGTCTGATGGCAGAGGATTAGTTTGTGATAACTGGCTGCGCCTTGACATATTACAGCTTTATTTCTATCAGTACATAACACCCCATTGAAGGAGGATGGAGACGGAGGAAGAGTAGGGTTGTTGTGAAGGTGGGCATGACGTCATGATGCGGCTTCGGAGGGCCGGGAAGTGGGTTCTATACGTTCTGAAGAAGAACGTCTGTTTCCTGTCTGTGTTGTGTAGGTATGACTCCAACTCTGGTGGGGAGAGGGAGATCCAGAGGACCATGCTGGAGCTGCTCAATCAGCTGGATGGGTTTGACTCCCGGGGAGACGTGAAGGTCATCATGGCCACCAACCGGATAGAAACCCTGGATCCAGCCCTCATCAGACCTGGTGAGTAGGGGTCTGATGCTGCCTGGTTGAAGCTTCATGTCGTAGAGCTGCATTCTCTCTCCTGACCACCAGGGGGCGACTCCTCTGGTTGTATAGAAGTCTATGCTTCATGTGTTAAAGCTGCATTCTCTCTCCTGACCACCAGGAGGTGACTCCTCTGGTTGTATAGAAGTCTATGCTTCATGTGTTAAAGCTGCATTCTCTGTCCTGACCACCAGGAGGTGACTCCTCTGGTTGTATAGAAGTCTACGCTTCATGTGTTAAAGCTGCATTCTCTCTCCTGACCACCAGGAGGTGACTCCTCTGGTTGTATAGAAGTCTATGCTTCATGTGTTAAAACTGCATCTAATCTTTAAAACAGACTCGTGTTAAATGGGGTACGTCAGTATAATGACAAAGTTCTCGAAGAGTATTGAAGTTTTACTCTTGATGAAGAATCTTGCTAATTAAAATAAAAAATCATTTGATTTAAAATGGCGGTTATTTTATAGGCTTTAAAGGGCAAATAGTTTTGAGTAACTTATTGGTTTTAGTCTCCTGAATGAAATGTAAACACTTTTGAAATGAGCAGAAGAAGCTGTTCATAGCAGCAGAGGACCGGCGGTTCGATCCCCTCCAGGCCGCATGATGCTCTGGAAGGCTGTGATTGGCCGGCTGGATTCTGACGTCCATTCGCCAGCTTGTAACAGGGTTTCCTTCTCCTCTCCTCAGGGAGGATCGACCGTAAGATCGAGTTCCCTCTGCCGGACGAGAAGACCAAGAGGAGGATCTTCCAGATCCACACCAGCCGCATGACGGTGGCCGATGACGTCACCCTCGATGACCTCATCCTGGCAAAGGACGACCTATCAGGAGCCGACATTAAGGTAAGAGCCAGGTGTTCTCTCGCATCGCAGGAGGTCCAACCGACGGGACATGCCACCCTCCAACCTGGCGGAGACTAACTGCCCCAGCGAGTTTTTCTTCTTCTGGTCTTCGAGGATCCTCGGGTTGAATATGAGTCCGTGAAGCAGCGTGGGCGTCGCAGGAGGTCGTGACATCTGTTGTTTCATTGGCTGGTGACTCCGTGGCCACGCCCACATATTGATTTGTGTCTTCGGCTTTTGGAAGCGAGTCGGTTCACGATGACTCACGGCTTCTTTTCTACATTATTATTACTGTATCAACACCATAAGTTAAAGGTGTTAATCATTCATGAGCTCTACCTGTAACAGCCACTCACTGACTCCACTACCGCCCTCTTGTGGACTCTGACTGAATTACACTGAGATGGTTTCCAGTATTTACCGTGTACAAGGAGAGTAAAAACCACCTGCAGCTATTTGTAGTTTATTAATAAATATGTAGAACGATGAAGCGCGGAGTCCGTCTGTCTGGGTATGTCAGAGAGTCGTCTACTTCACACTCGGCTGGTCTTTGGACCCCAGAGTTATTTGCACTTTGGACCCTCGACACACTCTTAATAAACAAGTGAATATCGCTCTGGAGCGGCGGCTCGGCAGCTGCTGGATGAAGTTTGTACTAAACTACAACCCAACAACTCGAACACAAAGGAGGCCCGGGTACCAGCAGGCCCGGGTACCAGCAGGCCCGGGTACCAGCAGGCCCGGGTACCAGCAGGCCCAGTCCACACAACACTTCCAATGCCACGTGGATGAAAGCAGAATTCCAGCGTGGGACGATTCTCAGAGTAACTAAATGACTTCAAACTATTTGTTTGTTTATCCCGCCATCGACCCGGTGGGAGGATGCGGTCGAGGCTGCGGCAGGAAGTCCCAAAACAGTTCCTGGTTAGTTCAGAGAGAGGAGCGGCCGTGGAGCTGATGACGAGTTTATATTCAACCAGAATGTAAAACGGACCTTTAAAGCGCTCCAGGGCGCCAGTGGTGACGGCAGAGACCCGGCGTGTTTTCTCCTTTTAGATATTTATTATTGCTCTTTAATAATGAAGCCTCAGTAACTAATGCCCCCCCCTCTCCTCCAGGCCATCTGCACAGAAGCCGGCCTCATGGCGCTGCGTGAGCGCCGCATGAAGGTCACCAACGAAGACTTCAAGAAGTCCAAGGAGAACGTCCTGTACAAGAAGCAGGATGGCACGCCGGAGGGGCTCTACCTTTAACCCCCCGACCTTTAACCCCTGGATGTCGCCCCCTTCTCTATCTACCGCCGTGTGAGAGACTGGAGAGCCGTCTGTCTGCCCAGAGAGAGTTTTGATATATGTTGTGCATGTCGTGTCTTTCTCCATCTCCTGTTACCGCGACGTGAATAAAAGGAATAAAAATGCTCGTTTCATCTTGTTGATTCTCTGAGACCGAACCCCCTCCTCTAAAGACCCCCCCCCCCGTGGTTTCTGTACAAGTTTACATTTGTATATTCTCGTCTGCTCCGTCCCTCGGGCTCAGCTGCAGCGCTGCGGTCCTGATTTATGTGTTCTTGATGTGCAGAACGTGGAACTCGGTGCTCAGCAGAACGCGCCCCCCCCCCCGCGCCTCGGAAACACTCCTTATTAAAACTGCAGCGCATTCAGCAAGTGGAAGAAGGGAAGTGTTTAAATCAAGCGGTCCAAGTTACGGGCCTCTCATTTTTACGCCACTGCATACGTCTCGTTTCCATGACCATTATAATATACTTTGTATTTGTAGAGCGCCTTAAAAGGAACTCGAGGGACTTTCCAATGCTTAGACACTGACAGGGGATGTGGAACATGTGACTTAAAGTAGTAAATAAGATGAAGATCATGATGGAGCTAACAAGTTCACAATCCATGCGCGTGCACACCCACACACACGTAACAATGTTCCTCCCTCTGATATTTGTTTTTTAATGAACTCAAACAAGGGTCACGGTAGTTTGTATTTGTCAACAAGGTTGTGCAACAAAATTCACATTCTAGAAAAATAAAACATGAATCACATCTTATTCCAGGAGGGATATTCTGATGAATACTAATGATCCCACTGGGACATTGAGCCTCGAGGAGGGGGGGGGCATGAAAGCACACGTTGCAGTGAACTACGGACCCGTATGTGTGCGCGCGCGCGTGCGCACCGGGCCCTCTGCGTAGAGCACATCCGCGTCTCCTCCTTCCACGTTGCCGCCTCGGCTGCTGTGAACCTGCCGCCTCGGCTGCTGTGAACCTGCCGCCGCGCGTGTCTTCTCCTCTCTGTCCGCTAGGGGGCGCGTGTGTCCGGCTCTCACACACACACACACACACACAGCGGACCGCTGGTCTGTGGATGAAGACAATGCAACGAAACCAACGATTCTGAGGAATTGTGCGTGGTCATCCTGCCCCCCCCCTGAAGGGTGCGCGGACATGTTGGCCGAAGCAAATGACGCAACGCGCCCGCGTTGGTGGTGACATGTAACGCTATTAAACACGCGGGCAGCGAACCCGCCACGCGCCACGCTTTATCGTTAATTCCACGCACGCAGCCAATAGTAAGTCTGCGCCAATGGAAACATGTCGCAGTCAGCCGTCTCCACCAAACACATCTGAGTCATGACACGTGATCAACCGTTGGTTTTTACGTTTCCGGTATTCATATTTATTACATTTCCGTCAAGTGCCGCTGCCTGGTGCAATGCAGGTCCCGCGTAGCCAATCAAAGCGGCCGATACATGCAGTTACATATTGCAGGTCCGCAGCGGCCAATCAGAAACGCCATCGCAAAACCGCCACGGCAAATTCTCCAGTGTAACCGGGCCGCTTCCTACACGAGCGGAATCCTTCCGCGCCTGAAAACTAGTGCCCTACGAAGGGGCGATCTAGCGCTCTCTGGAGCAATAATGAGCCGGATGGAGGGATGGAGGGATGATAATGCGCCTTTTGGGGATTTAATTGTTATTACACAAATTCTGTGAAGTTGAGATGCCTGACAATGGTAGGCTCCAATTTAAAGACACAGTCCGCTTTTATTAAGCCTATGAGTTTGGTTACCATGTTCAGAATGGTGATATATTAGAAACAACTAATTAAGAAACTGGCCTTTAGTAAAATATGATATATTAGACTTGTTAGACTTTATATTGGAGCCATTACAGACATTATATTTGTGATTTGGTTATTTTGCCACGATGGGGACGACACTTATTTTACAATGACTTTATGGAAACAATTCACAGATAAGACAATACAACTTATATTTCTAGTTAAGTGACAATAACCAACACTCCTTAGTGCACCCTTTACATATCATGTTAGATTTCTTTTTTTGTCCAAAGTTAATGTGGGTGTTTATTTAAATTAGTAATACTTCAATAACTATGTTGTCTTATGTTTTATTTGCAGCTTTATACTTTATCTAACTTAGCCTGAAAGCTCCCAAACTGCATACAACACTGCTTCTGGAGACAAAACAGATACCAGTAGGTGATTGATGACTATATAGAGTCTAAATGTCCACGTGAATACAAGTATTTTCATTTAAAAACACCCATACAGGACCATGCAGGACGTTGGCCTTAACACTTGTTTCCTGTGATGGAGGCCAGTGCACACACGTGTGGAGGTGTGGTTATCCCATGTGCACTGTGTGTTTAGTACAGTGATGTATGTAAACATGCCCATAATAACGCGGCGTCAACACCGATGATCCCAACACCACCTTCCCCCGTCATGTCCGCGCTGCAGCCGGTGCAGCCCCGGTGATTGACAGCTCTGCTCCCGGAGCACTGCGCCGCTGCAGCAACGCTGACAGCGGAATAAGGAAGTGAGCGATCGGTGCTGGGGCGGCGGAGGGATACACAGGCAATCCCCATTCTGGCCAGGGCCAATATACACACTCCCAACCCGCCAGTGGAACTCCATCTAAGGAACGAGCACACTCCTCGTCTGCCACCATAGACCAACGAGCACACAACCCATCCGCCATGGTGAGTATTGTCATTCATTCTGTGCGCCGAGGAAACGCGTTTTAATTCTAGCTCAGTTTTGTCTACGGCGAGCGGTAAGGCGGCGGAGCCGGACGCTTTTTCCCGCTGCTGCACGCGCTGTATTTTATCTTCAGCGCTTCCGAGACGAGAAACGCCCGCGAACCGCGTCTCGCGCGCCCTCGCGGCTCCGCGGGCTGGCTTCAGTCGTCTGTGCCCTATTTATGTCCGACTTATGGTCCACCTTCAAAAAAAGGGACCGTATTTCCTCATAACTGCGCAATTCATACGGTATTACTAGGGGTCGGTCCGCGGTGCGCTGGGCTCCACCGAGCGGCACCGGGACGACAGGCCCGCTCGGTGAGCGTCTTCACGGGGGAAATCTGCTGCCATGTCTGCGTTTGGGGGCATTTTTACAATCCGCCCGTCAGAGCGCAGGCGTGCCGGGAAAGCCTCGCTATGAGACCCGGGAGAGAGCCCGACGCGGACCCGGGAGAGAGCCCGACGCGGACCCTGTCAGACATGTTCCAACCCGCCTGTTGGAGAAGCTGTCGGGTTTATTCTCTGTTTCCGCGGCTGCGTACGGCTTCCCCTTTCCCCTCCCGTTGCACCATCTCGCTGCTGGGTAGCGCCATTTATCTCGTATCTGCTCCGTGTTCCGCAACGCAGAGCGTCCATGTTGTGTAATGACGCGGTTACAGCTGCTGCTGCAGCGGCTCCTCCTTCACTGCGGGCTCCTCCGGGCTGCTCTCGGGCTGCTCCCGGGCTGTCGCTCGGGGCTCCGGCGGCTCATTTGGTTTTTCCTCTTTGCAAATGTCCATGCAAATGCATGTCCCAGAACGTCTCTCTGCGGTCCGACTCAAACCACCGCCAGCTAGGGAGTTTAGTCCACTTGTTTTCTCACACCCACATATCACAAGACCCCCCCTGATGCACTTTAATACTTACACATTTTAAAAGCTTATGCATTATTCTGGTGCGGCTTACATTGTGTTTCAGAAGGCTTCTGTGACTTTGCACCAAAAAAAAATCCATTAACATGCACATCAGCCTTCTATCCAGATGTTGGAGACACACACTCACACGCACGGCCACAACCAGCTCATGAAACTACGTCACACACGCCGAGTGAACATGATCTGCATGTGGAGGCCTTCAAACTAATCCGTTGATGATCAAGGCTTATAGATCGATCATGACCCATGAGGGAGTCTAGAAGCTGCCCCCCATCGCTGCTGTGATCAAATATCCCCGTGTATGCCATCGAGCTGCGACACGGCTCGGTGATCGGAGTGTAAAGTGGAGTTGTCATGGCGTCGGCCTGCGTATCAGCATCTCCTGATAAAAGTTAAATCCACTGGGCGTATAAGCCTCTTGTCTGCATCGCCTCCCCCCCCCTCCATTGAGCTGGAAGTATCAGATAAGTAGTGGGCGCGCCGAGGCCCTCTTCGGTTGCGGCCATGCTCTTGTTTGCTGATGCATGATTAGTAACTTGACAGACATCTGACCCGCTGCCATGAATAATTGATGCGCTTTGGCGGCAACACCATGTCCAGTGTGTCCAGGAGCCATAAAGTGCTCTGTGCGGCATAAAGGGGGGGGGGCTGCAGGGCGTGGCGGGGCTGCTGTTGTTTACACCCGTCCTCCCCCCTCTCCTCCAGACACGAGAGGCCTCGCCGCCGTTTGTCCGGCCTCAAAGAGACGAGGCGTTCAGGCTCTCTGTGCAGCCGTAGAAAGGAAGTGTGTGTGCTTGTGTACAGATAAATGGAAGTGTGTGTGTGTGTGTGTGTGTGCTTGTGTACAGATAAATGGAAGTGTGTGTGTCACACCCATCTGCCGGAGTGACAGCCGGTTGTGCGTTTTTCACTCGGTGATTACAGAGAAGTTTCTGCAGGAGTTGTTGAGACGTCTCTGAGAGCGATCGGGGCCGACGGAGGCGAGGAGAATCATAGTTCCCTTACACCATTTTGCATCCCCCCACAAGCGGGTTAAACCCAGTGTGAACAGGGAGCGATGCAGTATATTTGTGACATCCTCGCTGGCCCGGTGAACCGCCTCCGGCCCCCCCGCGGTGTTTGGAGCGCATTGCCGGGGGGAGGGAGGGAGGGGGGGTTGACCCGCGCTGCGAGGCCCGAGGCCCGGCCGTGGACACGCCCGTCCGCACCGCGCAGGGTGAATCCCAGGGAGTTTCCTCTGAACCGCGTGTCGCATACATACAGAGAGGAGGGGGAGGAGGGGGAGGAGCTAGTCTCGGCTGAAGTCCAAGTGCCCGAGAGAGAGGAGAAGAAGGAACACGGGCCCGGATGGTCCCGGTGGCGCAGCAGCACCGTGAGGCCCCCGACAGCTCGGGGAGGATCTGGAGCCCTGAGGGGGGGGGGGGGGGCATGACGAAGAGGGTGACTGGACGGAAGAGGAAGGGGGAGAAGAGATGAGAGGGCCCAGGAAAATAAATGAAAGGGAAGAGAAGAAGAGCGTTGGCGAAGGAGTTAGCCGCCGCCGTCGGAGCCGCGTTGTCTCCTGACATTTACGATTGTCCCGAATGTAACGAGAGACAGGAAGTGGGCGTGGGGGGGGGGGGGGAGGCAGCGTTGAATCGCGTCAGCTGGTCGTACGAGTCCGGCCGGCGTTGGAACGATCCAACATGGCCGCTCGCCGCGGGTCATCTCGCCGGCTCTGATTTGACCAAATGAAAATGGCCTCGCCTCCAAACGTAGACGTTACGAGGCTCCGCTTGTTTGCGCGGCGGTCTCCACGGCGAGATTACTTTACAAACATAAACACGCCGACGGCGCCGGAGGAATTCTCTTTGAGGCGGAACCGGCTGCTTCGAGGAACGCTCAGGGAGCCGGGCGGAAAGTATGGGCGCCATTAAAAGGAATCCAGTGTGTATTCACAAGAGTGTGTGTGTGCACATCTGTGACTACTCTTGTGTGTTTGTTTGTCTATGTGTGTGTGGGTGTGTGTCTTAGTGTGTGTTCCTTTGCTGTCGCTGAGGTCTGTTAACAATAACAATTAAAATAGAATCTTTTTACATAAAGCCGTGATGGGAGCTACATGAGGCTAGGTGAGGCTACATGTGGCTATGTGAGGCTACATGTGGCTACATGTGGCTACGTGAGGCTACATGTGGCTACGTGAGGCTACATGTGGCTACGTGAGGCTAAATGAGGCTACGTGAGGCTAAATGTGGCTACGTGAGGCTACATGTGGCTAAATGTGGCTACGTGAGGCTACATGTGGCTACGTGAGGCTAAATGAGGCTACGTGAGGCTAAATGTGGCTACGTGAGGCTACATGTGGCTACGTGAGGCTACATGTGGCTACGTGAGGCTACATGTGGCTACGTGAGGCTAAATGAGGCTACGTGAGGCTACATGTGGCTACGTGAGGCTAAATGTGGCTACGTGAGGCTAAATGAGGCTACATGTGGCTACGTGAGGCTAAATGTGGCTACGTGAGGCTACATGTGGCTACGTGAGGCTACATGAGGCTACGGGGGCATGGAAAACACAGCCACGCAAAAACGCGCCGGGCAAAACAGCGGCCAACCGTTGATTTTGGGTTCAAGATATTTTAAAAAAAGAAAGGAAAGAGTACGGCGAACACCACCGTCTATTCCGCTAATTGTGTCTCGATGGCGAGCGCTTTGAGTTACACTTCCTGAGCGGGAGTCAGCTGGAGTCGTGTTTAGATTTAGAATTATAAAGCTCTTCGTCATTAAATACCGCTGATATGAGGTTCTCATCGGCAAAACAGGAAGGAAAGCCTCGCTTCATCCTATTGGCTGCCTTAGGCCTCCTGCTTCATCCTATTGGCTGCCTTGGGCCTCCTGCTTCATCCTATTGGCTGCCTTGAGCCTCCTACTTGATCCTATTGGCTGCCTTGGGCCTCCTGCTTCATCCTATTGGCTGCCTTGAGCCTCCTACTTCATCCTATTGGCTGCCTTGAGCCTCCTGCTTCATCCTATTGGCTGCCTTGAGCCTCCTACTTCATCCTATTGGCTGCCTTGGGCCTCCTGCTTCATCCTATTGGCTGCCTTGGGCCTCCTGCTTCATCCTATTGGCTGCCTTGAGCCTCCTACTTCATCCTATTGGCTGCCTTGAGCCTCCTGCTTGATCCTATTGGCTGCCTTGGGCCTCCTGCTTCATCCTATTGGCTGCCTTGGGCCTCCTGCTTCATCCTATTGGCTGCCTTGGGCCTCCTGCTTCATCCTATTGGCTGCCTTGAGCCTCCTACTTGATCCTATTGGCTGCCTTGGGCCTCCTGCTTCATCCTATTGGCTGCCTTGAGCCTCCTGCTTCATCCTATTGGCTGCCTTGAGCCTCCTACTTCATCCTATTGGCTGCCTTGGGCCTCCTGCTTCATCCTATTGGCTGCCTTGGGCCTCCTGCTTCATCCTATTGGCTGCCTTGGGCCTCCTGCTTGATCCTATTGGCTGCCTTGGGCCTCCTGCTTCATCCTATTGGCTGCCTTGGGCCTCCTACTTGATCCTATTGGCTGCCTTGGGCCTCCTGCTTCATCCTATTGGCTGCCTTGGGCCTCCTGCTTGATCCTATTGGCTGCCTTGGGCCTCCTGCTTCATGTCCTCCGGTTCCGAGAAGTCAGGCACCAGTTAATTCACAGCTAATGAAACCGGTCCTCTCAGCGATTGGCTCCTCCCCCCCGGTGCGTTGGCGCGAGCTAACGAGGCTAGTTGGTGTGGGCGTGTACACCGGGCCCGTGTCGCTGTGCCGTGGCCGTGGTCGTTGGGCGGTGACCGGCAGGAATGTGGTGACGCAGCAGTCTGCCGTTTGGTCGCCTGGCTGAGAAACTTCATTGTTTGTAAACAGCTTTGTTCTTTCTTTGTGTTTCCAACCACAGGCTGACCAACTAACAGAGGAGCAGATTGCAGGTATGAATCTCCTCCTCCTCCTCCTCCTCCTCCTCACACAGCGGGGGGTTCAGTCATAAACATCCCTCAGTTCAGGGAAACTGAACGTTGAAGGATTTGCATCTCTTGGTAGATCGTTAGCTCCTCAACCTGAAAAGGAAGTAACAGGAAGTAGCAGGAAAGAGCATTTCCATAAGGTCATGAGTGAGTGAGAGCGTATGAAGCCACATGAGTGTGCAGGATGAATCCTGAGTGATATCCTGCATGAATAAGTGAGGCTGCTCACCCTGTGGCTCATGCTAATGCTAACGATGTGCTGCTCCTCTCTTTACGACCCGAACGTAGAAGCCTGCAATCGTATTTGACGACCTCACCGTCACATGACCCCCGCTCCCTGTAAGCGCTCTCTAACCCCCCCCCCCCCCGCAGAGTTCAAGGAGGCGTTCTCCTTATTCGACAAGGACGGCGACGGCACCATCACCACCAAGGAGCTGGGCACCGTCATGAGGTCGCTGGGCCAGAACCCCACAGAGGCGGAGCTGCAGGACATGATCAACGAGGTGGACGCCGACGGTCAGTACACACACACACACACACAGTTTGACAAAAGTGAAACATTAAAGAAGTTCTTGAATGTTTTATTGTGGATAATTTCATCGTTATTTTTATCGGGGAATAAAACCAACAAGTTTATCGTAGAGCTGCACTCGGAGCGCTTCCCAGGTGGGAGGAGCTACGGTCCACCTGCACATCAGCAGTAGCTCACATCCACACATGAGACATGGGGGTTCAGTGCCTTGCTCAAGGGCACATCGACATGAGCTAGAGGAGCCGGGGATCGAACCGCCGACCCTCTGAAGGACGAGCCGCTCACCCCTGAGCCGCAGAGGAGGAGTCACATTAGAACTGTCTCACTCTCCTGGGAACATGTGTCTGGAGGACCTGTCTCACTCTCCTGGGAACATGTGTCTGGAGAACCTGTCTCACTCTCCTGGGAACATGTGTCTGGAGAACCTGTCTCACTCTCCTGGGAACACGTGTCTGGAGGACCTCTCTCACTCTCCTGGGAACACGTGTCTGGAGAACCTGTCTCACTCTCCTGGGAACACGTGTCTGGAGGACCTGTCTCACTCTCCTGGGAACACGTGTCTGGAGAACCTGTCTCACTCTCCTGGGAACACGTGTCTGGAGGACCTCTCTCACTCTCCTGGGAACACGTGTCTGGAGAACCTGTCTCACTCTCCTGGGAACACGTGTCTGGAGAACCTGTCTCACTCTCCTGGGAACACGTGTCTGGAGAACCTGTCTCACTCTCCCAGGAACACGTGTCTGGAGGAACTGTCTCACTCTCCTGGGAACACGTGTCTGGAGAACCTGTCTCACTCTCCTGGGAACACGTGTCTGGAGAACCTGTCTCACTCTCCCAGGAACACGTGTCTGGAGGAACTGTCTCACTCTCCTGGGAACACGTGTCTGGAGGAACTGTCTCACTCTCCTGGGAACACGTGTCTGGAGAACCTGTCTCACTCTCCTGGGAACAC
Source organism: Pseudoliparis swirei (assembly GCF_029220125.1). Classification (NCBI taxonomy): domain Eukaryota; kingdom Metazoa; phylum Chordata; class Actinopteri; order Perciformes; family Liparidae; genus Pseudoliparis; species Pseudoliparis swirei. Next base: position 22,760,853 of record NC_079399.1, on the reverse strand, counting down.
GTGTCTGGAGGAACTGTCTCACTCTCCTGGGAACACGTGTCTGGAGGACCTGTCTCACTCTCCTGGGAACACGTGTCTGGAGGACCTCTCTCACTCTCCTGGGAACACGTGTCTGGAGAACCTGTCTCACTCTCCTGGGAACACGTGTCTGGAGGACCTGTCTCACTCTCCTGGGAACACGTGTCTGGAGGACCTCTCTCACTCTCCTGGGAACACGTGTCTGGAGGACCTCTCTCACTCTCCTGGGAACACGTGTCTGGAGAACCTGTCTCACTCTCCTGCTCGTGCTCCAGTGTTAATCCAGTAGAGGAGCTCATGTGCCTCATGGTGACGTGCTGCAGTCCAGGAGATTATCCATTTAGTGATCCATTAATTTCAGAGGAAGGGGAACATAATTCCACATAAGCATTTTCTTCCATGCCGGATTAAGTCCAGCATCCATTACTGCCCCCCCCCCCCCCCTCTTCCACCAACTGCCCGGGCCAACTGTCAGATGACGTGTCGGCGCTTTAGTCACCTCCTGTTCTCCCCATGGAGACGATGTGGGTGAGCAGGAGGTGCAGAGCGAGCGTCAGAAGACCGTCATGGCCGTGATTCAGGCTCCTCCAGCGCCCACAGAACGCCTCTTTATTAGAGAGACAGAAAGCAAAGTAGAAAGAGGGGGGGGGGGTACAGGTTGGTTTGCACCTGAGCTGTCAGTGGGCTGTAAATGGGAACGCATCGATGGGGAGGAATCGATCGCCCCCACCATCCTCAACCCCTCACCCTCACACACACACACACACACACACCATCACTACCCCCCCCCCCCCTGTTCTGCCTCTGCCTCCCTTAGCTGATGCAATCTAGGTCACACGGCAATGACGCAAGTAATGGAAAATAAGAGTGGTTGCATAAGGTCTCTGAGCAGCCAATGGGAGGCCGGCTGCTCCTCTGAACATCAGCTCCACGCACGGCGAGGAAGACCAAAGAGCTCCCGGTCAGAGCCGCCGCGTGGGAGTCACCGCGCTCCTGCTGCCGGGTGCAGGGCGTCATATTCCTGCCCCATCACATTACTGCATCCCCTTTCCTTAGACACACACACACACACACTTTCATTATGAGTCTCCGTCCTCTCATTGGCTCTCCGAGGCGTGCTCTCTCATTGGTTAATCTGCGTACCCCCCCCCGTGGGTAATCCTCCTGGGCGTTTGCCCTCGGTGGCCCTGACCTCTCCAATCCCCTGACGCCGTGTTAGTGTCTGTTTTTAATTACGATCCGGCGGCGCTGAGTCCATCACCTCCAGGCCTCCATTAGAGCAGATCGCCACCATGAGAGCCTCCATCCCTCCATCCATCCCTCCCTCCATCCATCCCTCCCTCCATCCATCCATCCCTCCATCCATCCATCCCTCCATCCATCCCTCCCTCCATCCATCCATCCCTCCCTCCATCCATCCCTACATCCATCCATCCCTACATCCCGGGGAGTCAGCTGGTGGCTGCTGAGTCCCTCGTGGACCCGTCCTCTGTGGAGAGGCTCTGATCCGCTGGTAATCCCGTCTTGACAACAGTAACATGGATATTGATCCGACCGCACGCTCACAGCCATCAGGGTGCTGAGGGGGGGGGGGGGGGGGGAGAGGGACACAATCAGGGGACGACGACGTGGAGATGAGGGATGGATCTGGGTTGGACGTCTTGTTGGCCTTCAGCCAGAGGGACCGGGGACGTCTGCACTCTGCTGCTGCTGCAGCGTCTTCTCAGAGCTCACACACCCCCACACACACACTCACAAACCCCCACACACACACTCACACACACACACACACACACACACACCCCACACACAGACACACACACACACACACACACACACCCACACACACACACCCCACACACACACACACACACTCTCACACACACTCACACACACACCCCCACACACACACTCACAAACCCCCACACACACACTCACACACACTCACACACACTCACACACACACTCACAAACCCCCACACACCCCCACACACACACTCACACACACACACTCACACACACACACGCCTGCCCCTCCAGAGTGGTGTTCGTCACAGGAGCAAAGGTTCATATTAGACCTTTTATTTCATATTAAACTGATGTTTCTGCTGCGTTGAGTCGGGCCTCCTCCCGGTCTGCGGGAGGAACCAGAGACCGGGCCTCGCTCTCGTCCTCAGAGCCTCGCTCTCGTCCTCAGAGCCTCGCTCTCGTCCTCCGGGCCTCGCTCTCGTCCTCCGAGCCTCGCCTGCCTCAGAGCCTCGCTCTCGTCCTCCGGGCCTCGCTCTCGTCCTCCGAGCCTCGCTCTCGTCCTCCGGGCCTCGCTCTCGTCCTCCGAGCCTCGCTCTCGTCCTCCGGGCCTCGCTCTCGTCCTCCGGGCCTCGCTCTCGTCCTCCGGGCCTCGCTCTCGTCCTCCGGGCCTCGCTCTCGTCCTCCGAGCCTCGCTCTCGTCCTCCGAGCTCGCCTGCCTCCGAGCCTCGCCTGCCTCCGGGCCTCGCTCGTCCTCCGAGCCTCGCCTCGTCCTCCGGCCTCGCCTGCCTCCGAGCCTCGCCTGCCTCCGGGCCTCGCCTGCCCTCCGGGCCTCGCCTGCCCTCCGGCCTCGCCTCGCCTCCGGGCCTCGCCTGCCCTCCGAGCCTCGCTCTCGTCCTCCGGCCTCGCCTGCCTCCGGGCCTCGCTCTGCCCTCCGAACCTCGCCTGCCTCCGGGCCTCGCCTGCCTCCGAGCCTCGCCTGCCTCCGGCCTCGCTCCCCCTCCGGGCCTCGCTCTCGTCCTCCGAGCCTCGCTCTCGTCCTCCGGGCCTCGCTCTCGTCCTCCGGGCCTCGCTCCGCTCATATCGCTTCGCCTTTAACTAATTGCAGCTCATTTGTTTCTTTCTTTCTGTCGCTGACCAGGTAACGGAACCATCGACTTCCCAGAGTTCCTCACCATGATGGCCAGAAAAATGAAGGACACGGACAGCGAGGAGGAGATCCGCGAGGCGTTCCGGGTATTCGACAAGGTGAGGTCACGGGGTCAGGGCCTCCGAGAACGTCCCGGCTTCATTTTGACCTTTTGACTGCATGCGAAGCAGCAAACGGGTCGTCTGTTCACATCGGCCGTGACTCGGAGATGACTGAAGCAGAGGTCGGGTTAAGGTGGGCGTGGCTCCTCCCCTCCATGCCTCGCCGGCCCGCGGGATCCTTCCCCGCTTCACACATTCTGATGTTTTTTTTTCCAGGACGGAAACGGCTACATCAGCGCCGCCGAGCTCCGCCACGTCATGACGAACCTGGGGGAGAAGCTGACGGACGAGGAGGTGGACGAGATGATCCGAGAAGCGGACATCGACGGGGACGGACAGGTCAACTACGAAGGTACGAGAGAGACGGCCGTGTTTTGAGTTTCGAGGCCGCGGCGCTTTATTAAACTGGGGAGGCGGATCTCTCCGTCTTACTCGCTGTTATTTCTCTGAGGACGAACCACACGTTGTGTTTGTCATTAGATATGAGCGTGTAGCTGAAACGGAGACGGGAGGAAGCCATCCTTCTGAATGACCCCACACACACACACACACACATTACAGGGGAGACTGCACTCATTCTCTAGAAGGCGGTTGCTGTATCACAGCCCATAGGTCCCGGCTGGAAACTGACCCACTTCTATACTCCCATTGTGCCGAGGAACAATGGAGGATATGTACTCTGCAGACAATGAGAGCCTTCTCGTGTGTGTGTGTGTGTGTGTGTGTCCATCCACAACTGTGACCACCATGCAGGAGCTTTTTAATCAGGCGGGTTTAAAGGGGACACGAATGAGGATCTGAAGCTGCTCAGGTTGATTAAAACTGTAATAATGCGTTTAATAATGTAGCAGGTGGCCGCCGCTCTGAGCTGATGTCTCTCTCTCTCTCTCCCTCTCTCTCTGCAGAGTTTGTACAGATGATGACTGCAAAGTGAAGCTCGCCCGCCCCGCCCCCCCCTCTTAGAAGACAAAAAAAAAGTTTTACTTACTCTCTTGGGAAAAAAGAAGAAGATGTTCATTTATTCATACCGTTTCTGTTTAGAAAAATAACTGAATGTTGAAATAAATAAATAAATCCTTCTGTCCACACGGGGCAAAAAAATATTACAACAACAAAAAAATATACAAAAATATCTGCATGAAAAATGATGGTTAGTGATCCCCTCCCCCCACCCCCCGGAGATCAGTTTAGCATCAGTACTAAATAACAATAACAACAACGAACCCTGTAACTACTTTGAGAAGGACGCAGCGGCGCCGGGGGAACGCCTCCCGGGCCCGTGAGCTGCTGCCGGACGTCGGGCTGGCCATCTCTTTCTTTCCGTCTGTTTTCTGTTCTTCATGCATGCAGCTTGAGACCGGAGCTCCCCCCCCACCCTCCCTCACCCCCCCCACCCCCCTCCTCCGGGCTACCAGAGCGTGCTGATTCCACAATGCGCTGTCCTCTTGTTGGTTTGGTACAGGTTTTTTTTGAGCCCCTCCAGGTTCTGGTTCTGACCGGCGTTAAAGTGGAATGGGACTTAATCATATGCTAGATAAATAAAATTGAAAAAAAGGGAGAGAGAAGGAAAAACTAATGTACAAAAAAAAAATACATTTTCAAATGTTTGGCATGTTTTTGTTACGTTTTATTCGGACGGCCATCTTAGTAGTTGTGCGTCCCGCCCTGTGTTGAAGGGGGGGGGGGGGGGGGCACCTGAAGAGTCTTACGTGAGCTTTCTGATCTGTTTCGATGGAGCGCCGGTCCTCTTTTCTTTGCGAGAGAGAGAGACTCGCCGGCCTCTCCCCTCCTGCTTCTCGACTCGGGCGGCGGTGCACGCCGTTCGAGGGGGGCGTCGGCACGCCGCCGGTCTTTCCGCAAAACCGTCCTCCGCCCGAGTTCAGTTTACATTCATTCCAAGTTGTACATGCTAGTCTTTTTTTTTTTTTTTTTCAAATAAAAGACCATGAACTTTAATCGTTGTCGTCGTTCTTCTTCTTCTTCTTCACGGGAGGAGAGGCGACCGACTTTGCTCTGGATATACATAACCACATCGATGACGCTCGCTTCTCTCTCTCAAGACCTGGCTGGTTGCTAGGCAACAGGAACATGCTGTAACGGATGTTTTTTTTATTTTTTTAAAGGAAAGTGGGAGTTAGAAAAACCCCTCCTCCTGAGGACTCCATGTTGGCTTGTCCTAGTAAAGCGAACCAGAACGCTGCTGCTGTGTGCACGTCACACACACACGGCCTCCACAAGGCCTCTGACACAACACTGCCTCAAAGTCAAGTAAGATCGTACTCTTATATATTTGTAGTGTAATATGAACGTTGAGAAAGAGACGGCGCTCCAGCATGAAGCGCTAACAGCCTGTACATGGAGACACACACACACTGGGCGGGGTTCTGCTCTCAGGGGGAACAAAGCCTTCCTCATCGTTGCTCTGCAGATCTGGGTGATCACCACCATGGAGCCACAGAAGCTCAGAGGAGGAGGAGGAGCTGACGGTGACTCGTTGTCATGGCGACCGTCCCCTGAGCGATGCAGCCACAGTGGCTCGTCTCTTTAAGGAGAACTCAGGCACTCAGCTGGCCCCGCCCTGCAGCACCGGGAGAGCCAATGGGAACCTCCGAGAAGTTGATCCACAGCTGGGAGCCACCTTGAAGTTACATCTGAGGACGCGCTGCAGCGTCTTCATCAACACGCAGTGAGGAAGACGAGAAGAAATGAACCAAGACAGAAAGACGGGTAGGTAGACAGGTGGGTAGACAGGTGGGTGGGTAGACGGGTAGGTAGATAGACAAGTAGGTAGGTAGATAGACAGGTGGGTGGGTAGGTAGGTAGACAAGTAGGTAGATGGGTAGGTAGACAGGTAGGTAGACAGGTGGGTAGACAGGTGGGTGGGTAGACGGGTAGGTAGATAGACAAGTAGGTAGACGGGTAGGTGGGTAGACGGCAGGTAGACGGGTAGGTAGGTAAACGGGTAAGTAGATAGGTAGATAGCCAGGTAGGTAGACAGGTAGGTAGGTAGGTGGGTATAGGTGGGTAAGTAGGTAACTGTTATGTGTTGGTGTGGAGATTGAACCCAAACGCAGACGGACACCAGCTTGAATAGAATCAGTGCTCTTTATTCCAAAAACAAGGCAAAACAGAAATAACAAAAAGGCAGGGGTCTCAGACCAAAGTCTCTTGCTCCGAGGTCGGGAGGGAAGCTCGACCGAACACTCAACAAAAAGGAAAGAATAGTCAGTGGGCTCCTCACTCAGGTGACGACCGTGTCTCTACACTGAGCGAAAACAAAACAAAGTACCGGTCTACAGAGTAACGAGAAGATGAACTCACAGGGCGAGTGGACGTACGGACTGGCCTCAGGTTGGTAAACCAACGACCTGACAGTGAGTAAGAGCAGGGCCAGGGTATTTAAGCCAGCTGGAGATGATCAGGTGAGATGAGCCCCAGCTGGCTCTTCTGGAGGAAGGCGTGACAGTGGGCGGAGTTCGGAGGAGGGAAACTGCAGGGGAGACAGAGATCCTAACAGTACCCCCCCCTCAATGGGAGCCTCTTGGCGAACCGCCCGGTCTGCCGGGGTTCTGGTGATGATAATCACGGATCAATGCCGGATCCAGGATCCGAGACCGAGGCACCCAGCAGCGCCTCGACCATACCCTCCCAATCGAAAAGGTTTTGAAACCCCCTGCCCCGCCGACGAACCTCCAGGAGGCGGCTCACCAGATAGGCCGGGCCTCCAATGAGTCGGGGGTGGAGGGGTTCGGACGGAGGGTTCAGCGGCTGGAAACCACGGGCTTGAGGAGGGAGACATGAAACACCGGTGGATTCTCATGCAGCGGGTAACTGAAGCTTGACTGCGACAGGGTTGATTATGGATGTGATGGGAAAGGGCCGATGTACCGGGGCGAGCTTCTTGGACTCGGTATGAAGAGGATGTCTCTTGTGGAGAGCCACACTTCTTGTCCGATGCGGTAGACGGGGCAGGAGCACGGCGCGATCCGCCATCCTCTTGTTCCGGTCTGCCGTGCGGCAGGGCAGCCCGGGTCTCTCCATACCCGCCTACACCGACGGGCATTGTGCTGGACGGAGGGACCGCCACCGCGCTCCTGGCTGGGAAAAAGAGGTGGTTGGTAGCCTAATGAGGCCTCAAATGGGGACAGTCCGGTGGCCTGAGAGGCGTGGGCATTGTGGGCATATTCCACCCATGATAGGTGCTGGCTCCAGGAGGAGGGGTTGGCAGCAGTCACGCACCTGAGCATGGCCTCTAGTTCCTGGTTCAGCCTCTCCGTTTGGCCATTAGTTTGTGGGTGGAACCCGGAGGAGAGGCTGACCGTGGTGTCGAGGGTCCGGAAGAACGCCTTCCAGACCTGAGGAGAACTGCGGACCACGGTCTGAGACGATGTCCGCAGGGATGCCATGGAGCCGGAAGACGTGCAGGGTGAGGAGATCCGTGGTCTCGGGCAGACGGGAGCTTGGGCAGTGGGATGAAGTGTGCAGCCTTGGAAAACCGGTCCACCATGGTTAAAATCACAGTGTGACCATTAGAGGGGGGAAGGCCAGTGACAAAATCCACTGCAATGTGGGACCACGGCCGTTGGGGAACGGGAGTGGTCTTAGCAAGCCTGAGGGAGGCCGGTGTGAGGTCTTGCTGCGAGCGCACGTGGTACAGGCCTGACATACGCCGGGTGTCCTTCGAGGAAGGCCACCAGAAGGCACGCGCAGCCAATCTATTGTACGCCGTATACCGGGTGGCCGGAGAGTCGGGAGTCGTGAGCCCATCGCAGAACCCGGAACGGACAGGCGGGGAACAAACAGGCGGTCTGGAGGTCCTCCGGGACCAGGTTCGGTGAGCTGGGCTTCACGAACTGCCGTCTCGATCTCCCAGGTGACGGCTCCGAGCACGGATGAAGCTGGCAGGATCGTATCCGGAGTGGGGGTTCCATTGGCACGGGTAAACTGACGGGAGAGAGCGCCTGGCTTAGTGTTCTTGTGGCCTGGGCGGTAAGTGATTAAAAAATTGAATCTGGCGAAGAATAAGGCCCAGCGAGCCTGGCGAGAGTTGAGGCGTCTGGCTGAGTGGATATATTCCAAGTTTCTATGGTCAGTCCAAATGATGAAGGGGTGTACCGCCTCCAACCAATGCCTCCACTCCTCCAAAGCCAGTTTAATAGCCAGCAACTCCCGGTTGCCAACATCGTAGTTCTTCTGCACAGAGGAGAGTTTACGCGAGAAGAACGCACAGGGGTGGAGCTTAGAGTCGGACCCGGACCGTTGGGATAGGATGGCTCCGACTCCGTGTCAGAGGCATCCACCTCGACGACAAACTGACGGGTCTCGTGGTGGACCAGGATAGGGGCTGAGGCAAACCGCTCCTTAAGGGTTTGGAAAGCCCTGTCGGCCTCAGGAGTCCAGGTATACTCCACCTTAGGGAGGTGAGTTGAGTCAGGGGTTGGCTATGCGGCTGTAGTCCCAATGAAGCGCCGGTAGAAGTTGGCGAACCCCAGGAACTGCTGGAGCTGTCGTCGACGAGGGTACCGCCACTCCGTTACTGCTTTTACCTTCTCGGGGTCCTTTCTGAGCTGGCCCTCCTCAATGATAAAGCCCAGGAACTGCACAGAGGACACGTGAAACTCGCACTTCTCAGCCTTTACAAAGAGTTGGTTCTCCAGCAGGTGTTGTAAAACCTGACGGACATGGCAGCTGTGCTCTTGTGTGTCTGAGGAGAAAATGAGGATGTCATCCAGGTATACGAACACAAAACGGTTTAGGAAGTCACGGAGGACATCATTAACCAAGGCTTGGAACACGGGGCATTGGTTAACCCAAAAGGCATTACCAGATACTCAAAGTGGCCCAAGGGTGTGTTGAATGCGGTCTTCCATTCGTCCCCCTCCCGTATCCGCACAAGGTGATAGGCGCTATGGAGGTCCAGTTTAGTGAAGATCTTGGCGCTGGCTAGGGATTCAAAGACAGAGGTGATAAGTGGTAATGGGTACTTGTTCTTAATGGTTATTTGGTTCAAACCTCTGAAGTCGATGCAGGGACGAAGGCTCCGATCCTTCTTGGTGACGAAGAAGAAGCCCGCCTCAGAGGGGAGGAAGAGGGCCGTATAATCCCTGCAGCGAGAGAGTCGGTAATGTATGTCTCCATCGACTCGCTCAGGTCTAGAAAGGTTATACAGACGGCTAGTAGGGAGTGGTGCGCCGGGGAGCAGGTCAATTGCGCAGTCGTAGGGACGATGGGAAGGTAGTGAAAGGGCCCGCTTCTTGTTGAAAACCTCCTTTAGGTCCAGATACTCACAGGGGACGGAGGAGAGCGTAGGCTCGGTGTCCGGTGGGTTGAGCTGAGGGGTCCGACGGGGAACTGCTGATCTGAGACAGCGGGAAAGACGAGAAGAAATGAACCAAGACAGAAAGACGGGTAGGTAGACAGGTGGGTAGACAGGTGGGTGGGTAGACGGGTAGGTAGATAGACAAGTAGGTAGGTAGATAGACAGGTGGGTGGGTAGGTAGGTAGATAAGTAGGTAGATGGGTAGGTAGACAGGTAGGTAGACAGGTGGGTAGACAGGTGGGTGGGTAGGTAGGTAGACAAGTAGGTAGATGGGTAGGTAGACAGGTAGGTAGACAGGTGGGTGGGTAGACGGGTAGGTAGATAGACAAGTAGGTAGACGGGTAGGTAGGTAAACGGGTAAGTGGGTAGGTAAGTAGATAGGTAGATAGCCAGGTAGGTAGACAGGTAGGTAGGTAGGTAGGTAGGTGGGTATAGGTGGGTAAGTAGGTAACTGTTATGTGTTGGTGTGGAGATTGAACCCAAACGCAGACGGACACCAGCTTGAATAGAATCAGTGCTCTTTATTCCAAAAACAAGGCAAAACAGAAATAACAAAAAGGCAGGGGTCTCAGACCAAAGTCTCTTGCTCCGAGGTCGGGAGGGAAGCTCGATCAACACTCAACAAAAGGAAAGAATAGTCAGTGGGCTCCTCACTCAGGTGACGACCGTGTCTCTACACTGAGCGAAAACAAAACAAAGTACCGTCTACAGAGTAACGACGACAAGATGAACTCACAGGGCGAGTGGACGTACGGACTGGCCTCAGGTTGGTAAACCAACGACCTGACAGTGAGTAAGAGCAGGGCCGGGGTATTTAAGCCAGCTGGAGATGATCAGGTGAGATGAGCCCCAGCTGGCTCTTCTGGAGGAAGGCGTGACAGTGGGCGGAGTTCGGAGGAGGGAAACTGCAGGGGAGACAGAGATCCTAACAGTACCCCCCCCTCAATGGGAGCCTCTTGGCGAACCGCCCGGTCTGCCGGGGTTCTGGTGATGATAATCACGGATCAATGCCGGATCCAGGATCCGAGACCGAGGCACCCAGCAGCGCTCCTCGGGACCATACCCCTCCCAATCGACAAGGTATTGAAACCCTCTGCCACGTCGACGAACCTCCAGGAGGCGGCTCACCGTATAGGCCGGGCCTCCTCCAATGAGTCGGGGGGGTGGAGGGGGTTCGGACGGAGGGTTCAGCGGGCTGGAAACCACGGGCTTGAGGAGGGAGACATGAAACACCGGGTGGATTCTCATGCAGCGGGGTAACTGAAGCTTGACTGCGACAGGGTTGATTATGGATGTGATGGGAAAGGGCCGATGTACCGGGGCGAGCTTCTTGGACTCGGTATGAAGAGGGATGTCTCTTGTGGAGAGCCACACTTCTTGTCCGATGCGGTAGACGGGCAGGAGCACGCGTCGATCCGCCATCCTCTTGTTCCGGTCTGCCGTGCGAGCAGGGCAGCCCGGTCTCTCTCCATACCCGCCTACACCGACGGGCATTGTGCTGGACGGAGGGACCGCCACCTCGCGCTCCTGGCTGGGAAAAAGAGGTGGTTGGTAGCCTAATGAGGCCTCAAATGGGGACAGTCCGTGGCCGAGAGGTGTGGGCATTGTGGGCATATTCCACCCATGATAGGTGCTGGCTCCAGGAGGAGGGGTTGGCAGCAGTCACGCACCTGAGCATGGCCTCTAGTTCCTGGTTCAGCCTCTCCGTTTGGCCATTAGTTTGTGGGTGGAACCCGGAGGAGAGGCTGACCGTGGTGTCGAGGGTCCGGAAGAACGCCTTCCAGACCTGAGGAGAACTGCGGACCACGGTCTGAGACGATGTCCGCAGGGATGCCATGGAGCCGAAGACGTGCAGGGTGAGGAGATCCGTGGTCTCGGGCAGACGGGAGCTTGGGCAGTGGGATGAAGTGTGCAGCCTTGGAAAACCGGTCCACCATGGTTAAAATCACAGTGTGACCATTAGAGGGGGGAAGGCCAGTGACAAAATCCACTGCAATGTGGGACCACGGCCGTTGGGGAACGGGGAGTGGTCTTAGCAAGCCTGAGGGAGGCCGGTGTGAGGTCTTGCTGCGAGCGCACGTGGTACAGGCCTGGACATACATCGGGTGTCCCTTTCGAGGGAAGGCCACCAGAAGGCACGGCGCAGCCAATCTATTGTACGCCGTATACCGGGGTGGCCGGAGAGTCGGGAGTCGTGAGCCCATCGCAGAACCCGGGAACGGACAGGCGGGGAACAAACAGGCGGTCTGGAGGTCCCCTCCGGGACCAGGTTCGTGAGCTGGGCTTCACGAACTGCCGCCTCGATCTCCCAGGTGACGGCTCCGAGCACGGACGAAGCTGGCAGGATCATATCAGGAGTAGGGGTTCCATTGGCACGGGTAAACTGACGGGAGAGAGCGTCTGGCTTAGTGTTCTTGTGGCCTGGGCGTAAGTGATTAAAAAATTGAATCTGGCGAAGAATAAGGCCCAGCGAGCCTGGCGAGAGTTGAGGCGTCTGGCTGAGTGGATATATTCCAAGTTTCTATGGTCAGTCCAAATGATGAAGGGGTGTACCGCGCCCTCCAACCAATGCCTCCACTCCTCCAAAGCCAGTTTAATAGCCAGCAACTCCCGGTTGCCAACATCGTAGTTCTTCTGCACAGAGGAGAGTTTACGCGAGAAGAACGCACAGGGGTGGAGCTTAGAGTCGGACCCGGACCGTTGGGATAGGATGGCTCCGACTCCGGTGTCAGAGGCATCCACCTCGACGACAAACTGACGGGTCTCGCGGGTGGACCAGGATAGGGGCTGAGGCAAACCGCTCCTTAAGGGTTTGGAAAGCCCTGTCGGCCTCAGGAGTCCAGGTATACTCCACCTTAGGGGAGGTGAGTTGAGTCAGGGGGTTGGCTATGCGGCTGTAGTCCCGAATGAAGCGCCGGTAGAAGTTGGCGAACCCCAGGAACTGCTGGAGCTGTCGTCGCGACGAGGGTACCGGCCACTCCGTTACTGCTTTTACCTTCTCGGGGTCCTTTCTGAGCTGGCCCTCCTCAATGATAAAGCCCAGGAACTGCACAGAGGACACGTGAAACTCGCACTTCTCAGCCTTTACAAAGAGTTGGTTCTCCAGCAGGTGTTGTAAAACCTGACGGACATGGCAGCTGTGCTCTTGTGTGTCTGAGGAGAAAATGAGGATGTCATCCAGGTATACGAACACAAAACGGTTTAGGAAGTCACGGAGGACATCATTAACCAAGGCTTGGAACACGGCGGGGGCATTGGTTAACCCAAAAGGCATTACCAGATACTCAAAGTGGCCCAAGGGTGTGTTGAATGCGGTCTTCCATTCGTCCCCCTCCCGTATCCGCACAAGGTGATAGGCGCTATGGAGGTCCAGTTTAGTGAAGATCTTGGCGCTGGCTAGGGATTCAAAGACAGAGGTGATAAGTGGTAATGGGTACTTGTTCTTAATGGTTATTTGGTTCAAACCTCTGAAGTCGATGCAGGGACGAAGGCTCCGATCCTTCTTGGTGACGAAGAAGAAGCCCGCCCCCAGAGGGGAGGAAGAGGGCCGTATAATCCCTGCAGCGAGAGAGTCGGTAATGTATGTCTCCATCGACTCGCGTTCAGGTCTAGAAAGGTTATACAGACGGCTAGTAGGGAGTGGTGCGCCGGGGAGCAGGTCAATTGCGCAGTCGTAGGGACGATGGGAAGGTAGTGAAAGGGCCCGCTTCTTGTTGAAAACCTCCTTTAGGTCCAGATACTCACAGGGGACGGAGGAGAGCGTAGGCTCGGTGTCCGTGGGTTGAGCTGAGGGTCCGACGGGGAACTGCTGATCTGAGACAGCGGGAGAGACAGGTGGGACTCCAACCAGTAATCTTGCTCTCAACCCAGTTGATTTGGGGGTTGTGGTCTCTGAGCCACGGGTGTCCCAAAATCAGAGGCGCTTGTGGCGTAGGGAACACGTAGAATCGGATGTCCTGGCGGTGATTACCTGACACGAGGAGCGATAAGGGCCGGGTCTGGTGTGTAATCCTGGCCAGCGGGGTGCCATCTAACGCGGTCACCAGCAGGGGACGGGCCCGGGTCTCCACTGGAATCCTTCTCTCTCAACAAGAGTGGAGTCCAAAGGTTCTGTTCCGCCCGAATCGATGAGCACAGACAGGTGCATAGGGCCGGACGGTAGGTGCAGAGTAGCTGGGAACAGGGACTGAGACTTGGGGTGGGGAACTCGCTTAGAGTCGCCGCCAATATCCCCAGTCTTATTGGCGAGCCCTCTTTGGGCGGACTGGCACTCTGGAACGCGGTGTCCCAGTTCACCACAATAAAGACAGACTCCTGCGCGGATGCGCCGATCTCTCCTCCTGGGAGAGGCGAGTCCGCCCTAGCTGCATCGGCTCCTCCAGATCCATAGGTGGCGCCACCGCTGTGGTGGGCGGGGTAACCGGTGCTGTTGCGGTGAGGTGAGTCTGGGAACCGGAAACTGGGAGTGGAGACCGCCGGGCGCACAGGATTGCGATACCAGGACCTCTCCCGATGGCGCCTCGAATTCGGGTGTCCAGACGCACAGAAAGCGAAATGAGTTCATCCAGAGACTGGGTTCATCGCATCGCGAGTTCGTCCTTCAGGCGGTCTGAAAGACTGTTCAAAAATCCTCGTAGTGGCAACTCGTCCCAACCGGACTCGGCGGCCAGAACCGAAGTCCACAGCGAAATCAGCGGCGCTGGTAGTTCCGGCGGACCTGGAGCAAACATTGAACTGCATCTTGAGCGTGAACCGGTGGTCAAAACCTTCTTAAACTCTCCAATAAACCACTGTAGATGATCTGCTCTGAACAACGACGGTCGAGCCATGCCTCGGCCCAGACTAGAGCTCTTCCGCGCAGCAATCCCACCGTATAAGCCACCTTAGCGTAGTCCAAGCATAAGTACGGGCTGCTGATTAAAACAAATCTGCACTGGAGCAGGAACCCACGACAGCCCCGATGCTCTGCTATAGGGGTCTGGTGAGGGAACAAAACACTCACGGTTGCGAGCTGTATCCTCATGAACAGGTTGCTGGGGAGGCGAGGACGCGCGCTAGCTCCTGCATTCTGTCCCCATGTCTGTCACTTGTGTCCCGATCGCTTGCTGAGACTCCCTTAAGTCCTGCAGCTGATTATGGTGATCTCCCAGGAGGTTACCTTGGTTGAAAACCGCCTCTGCAGATGTTCTGCAGAGGAAGCTGCCGCTGCTGGGTCCATTGTTGGTCAGGTCGTTCTGTTATGTGTTGGTGTGAGATTGAACACAAACGCAGACGGCCACCAGCTTGAATAGAATCAGTGCTCTTTATTCCAAAAACAAGGCAAAACAGAAATAACAAAAGGCAGGGGTCTCAGACCAAAGTCTCTTGCTCCGAGGTCGGGAGGAAGCTCGACCAACACTCAACAAAAAGGAAAGAATAGTCAGTGGGCTCCTCACTCAGGTGACGACCGTGTCTCTACACTGAGCGAAAAACAAAACAAAGTACCGGTCTACAGAGTAACGACGAGAAGATGAACTCACAGGGCGAGTGGACGTACGGACTGGCCTCAGGTTGGTAAACCAACGACCTGACAGTGAGTAAGAGCAGGGCCGGGGTATTTAAGCCAGCTGGAGATGATCAGGTGAGATGAGCCCCAGCTGGCTCTTCTGGAGGAAGGCGTGACAGTGGGCGGAGTTCGGAGGAGGGAAACTGCAGGGGAGACAGAGATCCTAACAGGTAACCAGGTAGGAAGCCTGTTAATTCCCTTCAGGCCGGGACAGACTTATTATGTTCAGACATTCCTTTTGATTCAGTGATTGATCAATAATATTGAACAATAATTAAAGAACAAGTCCCTCATGTTAACACCTTCTGCTTTGTTATTACCTGATTATTACCTGGTTATTACCTGATTATTACCTGTCACATGATAATTCCCTCATGAGTTCTTAAATACATGAAGTAACACTCTAATAATAATAATAATGTGTAGTAATTATACATCATAACCTGGACTCATGTGACACATGAAAGCAGAGCTCACAGATATCATCTGATTATATAATTCAAGCATCTAAATAGATAAATAGGTTACACTGACAACAACAACAACAACAACGTTAGCTTGTGTATTCCTGCATGTATGTCAGGTTTATGTCGTGATATGAAGTCTTGTTCCTTTTGACTCTTCTTGATTACGTCATACACTCAGAGCTTTAATTGCTCGCTACGCTATAAATGATTGTATTACATTTAAATGACATACGTAGACTTTTTAATTCCATTTTGATCACATATAAATGAACAATAATCAATAATTAATGTCGTCCATCTGCAGGGATGACGTGTGATTGGAGGTCAACCCCGAAGTTAGGATCACATATATACCTGATGGCGCCGCGGACGGTCGCCTCGGTGTGTTGGTGCGCGATGTTTTTTGTTGTGTTCGTTTTAAATACTGTTTTCTGCTGGGATTCCCAGAGCTCTTTCACCAGAGAAGAGCTCTTGAACATCAGGGGAACAACTCCAGCGGATTTACTTCCAACGTTTTTAACTTCTGTGGAGTTACTGGACATTTTTGTAAAAGGTGTGCTCACCCTCGCCACGCTGTGAGACGCCGCGGAGAGGGAAACGCTCAGGGCGCTTGTACGGCCACGGAAACGGGATCTCGCACAGCGCTGCCGGGCATATTTCTCCAACGTCCGCTCACTGTGCAACAAACTGGACGAACTCCAGCTGCTGGTGGGGAGAGACAGAGACTTCTCCTCATCCTCCGTTCTGTGCTTCACGGAATCATGGCTTAGTGGCTCGATACCAGACTCTGCGCTCCAGCTCGCTGGCTTCCAGCTGTTCCGAGCGGACCGAGTCACGGAGCTCTCCGGGAAAAAAGGGTGGAGGAATCTGCTTTTACCTCAACAACGGCTGGTGCAACGACGTAACGGTGATTCTACAGCACTGTTCGCCGGACCTGGAATCTTTTATCATTCACTGCAAACCCTTCTACTCCCACGTGAGTTCGCTTCATTCATCCTGGCCGGAGTTTACATGCCGCAGGGGAACGTGAACGAGGCACAACAGACCCTCGCCGAACAGATACGGTGTGTGGAGCGGACCTTCCCGGACTCTTTAGTTATTGTACTCGGGGATTTTAACAAAGGAAACCTCAGCCACGAACTCCCTAAATATAGACAGTTAATTAAATGCCCTACCAGAGAGAAGAGCATTCTGGACCACTGCTACACAACAATCAGCAGGGCCTATCACGCCGTCCCTCGAGCTGCACTGGGAAACTCTGACCACGCCATGGTTCATCTGATTCCCTCATACAGGCAGAGACTAAAGCTCTGCAAACCTGTGGTGAGGAAGTTCAAGAAGTGGACCAGTGAGGCTCTGGAGGATCTACGGGCGTGCTTGGACTGTACTGACTGGGATTCAATTCAATTCAGTTTATTTGTATAGCCCAATTTCACAAATTACAAATTTGTCTCGGAGTGCTTTACAATCTGTACACATAGACATCCCTGCCCCAAAACCTCACATCGGACCAGGAAAAACTCCCAAATAACCCTTCAGGGGGAAAAAAGGGAAGAAACCTGGAGGAGAGCAACAGAGGAGGATCCCTCTCCTAGGATGGACAGATGCAATAGATGTAATGTGTACAGAAGGACAGATTTAGAGTTAAAATACATTCAATGAATATGACAGAGTGTATGAATAGTTCATAGTAGGCATATTCCACGATGGAGACCTCCACGATCCATCAGGCAGATGGCGGTGGGGAGGAGGAGGCGGAGTCTCAACAGGACAGTGGCGTAGTCATGAGCAGGAATTCCACGACCCAGACGATCCATCAGGCAGATAGGATCTATGCCGTCTCATAGGGTCCGATGACCCCATGAGACGGAAAGTCAAAAGGACTTCCGGGAGAAAGCAGAGTTAGTAACGTGTGATTGAGAGATGAAAATTCATCCTTAAGGAGAGAAAAAGAGGAGATAGGTACTCAGTGCATCCTAAAACGTCCCCCGGCAGCTATAAGCCTATAGCAGCATATCAAGGGGCTGGACCAGGGCAAACCTGATTCAGCCCTAACTATAAGCTCTGTCAAAGAGGAAGGTCTTAAGTCTACTCTTAAACGAGGTGACTGTGTCTGCCTCCCGGACTGAAATTGGAAGCTGGTTCCATAAAAGAGGAGCTTGATAACTAAAGGCTCTGGCTCCCATTCTACTTTTAAGAGTCTAGGAACTACAAGTAGTCCCGCATTTAGTGAGCGTAGCTCTCTAGTGGGGCAATATGGTCGGCCAAGCTCCTTAAGATATGATGGAGCATCACCAATCAAGGCTTTGTAGGTTAAGAGAAGAATTTTAAAAGTGATTCTTGATTTTACTGGGAGCCAGTGCAGAGCAGCTAGTGCAGGAGTGATGTGATCTCTTTCTTAGTTTTAGTGAGAACACGAGCTGCAGCATTCTGGATCAACTGGAGGGACCTAAGAGATTTATTAGAGCAGCCTGCTAATAAGGAGTTGCAGTAATCCAGTCTCAAGTAACGAACGTGAACCAATTTTTCTGCATCTTTTGAGACAAGATGTGCCTGATTTTTGAAATATTACGAGATGAAAGAATGCAGTCCTTGAGATTTGCTTTACGTGGGAGTTAAAGGACAAGTCCCGATCAAAGATAACGCCAAGATTCTTTACAGTGGTGTTGGATGCCAGGGCAATGCCGTCTACAGAATCCACATC
Source organism: Pseudoliparis swirei (assembly GCF_029220125.1). Classification (NCBI taxonomy): domain Eukaryota; kingdom Metazoa; phylum Chordata; class Actinopteri; order Perciformes; family Liparidae; genus Pseudoliparis; species Pseudoliparis swirei. Next base: position 22,742,803 of record NC_079399.1, on the reverse strand, counting down.
ACCAGATAATTGATCTCTGAGGTGCTCAGGGCCGATTAAAATTACTTGGTTTTGTCTGAGTTTAACATCAAGAAGTTGCAGGTCATCCATGTTTTTATGTCTTTAAGACATGCTTGAATTTTACAGAGTTGGTTGCTCTCCTCTGGTTTTATCGATAAATATAGTTGAGTGTCATCTGCATAACAATGAAAGTTTATGGAGTGTTTCCTGATAATATTGCCCAAAGGAAGCATGTATAAGGTAAATAAAATTGGTCCAAGCACAGAACCTTGTGGAACTCCGTGATTAACGTTGGTGGTTATCGAGGCCATCGTTTACAAATACAAACTGAGATCGATCTGATAAATAGGATTTAAACCAAATTAGTGCCGTGCCTGAAATGCCAATCGACTGCTCCAGTCTCTGTAACAGGATGTCATGGTCAATGGTGTCGAATGCAGCACTAAGGTCTAACAAGACCAGGACAGAGAGGAGTCCTTTATCTGCTGCCATTAAGAGGTCATTTGTAATTTTCACCAGTGCCCCCTCGGTGCTGTGGTGTTTTCTAAATCCTTATTGAAATTTCTCAAATAAACTATTATGATGTAGAAAGTCGACAACTGATTTGCGACCACTTTCTCAAGGATCTTGGAGAGGAAGCGGAGGTTAGAGATCGGTCTGTAGTTAGCCAATACCTCTGGATCCAGAGTGGGCTTCTTCAGGAGAGGTTTAATAACAGCCACCTTGAAGGAGTGTGTACGTGGCCTGTTAGCAGAGACACATTGATAATATCTAATAGAGAGCCACCAATTAAAGGCAAAACGTCTTTAAGCAGCCTCGTCGGGATGGGGTCCAAGAGACAGGTAGACGGGTTAGAAGTAGAAACCGTTGAAAATAATTGGTCACGGTTGATAGGAGAAAATCCCTCCAAATATACACCAGGGCATACAGCGGTTTCCAAGGCCATTCCACTTGAGGACAGATTGGCACTGGTTATGGGCAAGAGATTATTAATCTTGTCCCTAATAGTTAAGTCTTCAGGACTGCTACCAACAGCCTGGATGAGTACACAGAGGCTGTAACTTCCTACATCAGCTTCTGTGAGGACAGCTGTATTCCATCCAGCTCCAGGGTGAGTTATAACAACGACAAACCCTGGTTCACAGCGGAGCTCAGGAAGCTAAGACTGCAGAAGGACCAGGCATTCAGGAGTGGGGACATGGACCTGTACACAGAGTCCAAATACAGGTTTAGCAAGGCGGTGAGAGATGCTAAACGACTGTACTCTGAGAAACTGCAACAGCAGCTCTCAGCAAACGACTCTGCTTCTGTCTGGAGAGGCTCAGGCAGATCACCAACTACAAGCCCAAATCACCCCACTCCATGAACAATGTGCTTCTGGCAGGAGCTAAATGAGTTCTACTGCCGCTTTGAAAGACAATGGAGCAGTCCTGAGACAATCCCCACAGCCCCACCAACAAGCCACAGACCATCAGCCCACCTCCCCAGCCCATCAGGGGCTCACACCTCTGGAGCACCCTCCATCAACTCAGCGACGCCTCGTCATCCTGGAGAGAGTCAACAGGCTGTTTAAAAGCAGAACCCCGCAGCAGCGGGGGACTCCCTCCCCTCCACCCTGAAGCACTGTGCTGACCAGCTGTCTCGGTGTTCACCGACATCTTCAACACCTCCCTGAGACATGCCACGCTCCAGCCTGCTTCAAGGCCTCCACCATCATCCCGTCCCCCAAAAACCCAAGATCACAGGACTCAATGACTACAGGCCCATCGCCTGACCTCTGTGGTCATGAAGTCCTTTGAACGCTTGGTCCTGTCACACCTCAAGACCATCACCGACCCACTCCTGGACCCCCTGCAGTTCGCCTACAGAGCCAACAGGTCTGCAGACGATGCAGTCAACATGGCCCTTCACTACATCCTCCAGCATCTGGACTCCCGAGGAACCCACGCCAGGATCCTGTTTGTGGACTTCAGCTCTGCCTTCAATACGATCATCCCGTCCCTGCTGCAGGACAAGCTCTCCCAGCTGCACGTGCCCGACTCCACCTGCAGGTGGATCACAGACTTCCTGACCGACAGGAAGCAGCACGTGAGGCTGGGGAAACACGTCTCAGGCTCCCGGACCACCAGCACGGGTTCCCCCAAGGCTGTGTTCTCTCCCTCTGCTGTTCTCCTGTACACAACAGCTGCACCTCCAGTCACCAGTCCGCCAAGCTCCTAAAGTTCATGGATGACACCACCCTCATTGGACTCATCTCTGGTGGGGACGAGACTGCCACAGGTGGGAGACTGACCACCTGGTGACCTGGTGCAGCCAGAACAACCTGGAGCTCAACGCCTGAAGACAGTGGAGATGGTTGTGATTTCAGGAGGAATGCAGCCCCACCCGCCCTCTCATCCTGTGTGACTCCCCGACGCTGTGGAGTCCTACCGCCCTGGGCTCCATCATCTCCCAGGACCTCAAGTGGGAGCTGAACATCGGCTCCATCTCCAAGAAGGCCCAGCAGAGGATGTTCTTCCTGAGGCAGCTGAGGAAATTAACCTGCCAGGAAGATGATGGTACAGTTCTACACGCCATCGCTGAGTCCATCATCTGCTCCTCCATCACCGCCTGGCACCCTGCAGCCACAGCCAAAGACAAGCGCAGGCTGCAGAGCATCATCCGCTCGGCCGAGAGGTTATCGGCTGCAATCTGCCTTCCTCCAGGTCCTGTTCACTTCCAGGTCACTGAAGCGGGCCAGAAAGATTGCCGACCCTCCCACCCTGGACACTCCTGTTCGAGTCCCTCCTGAGGAGGCTGCGTCCATCATGACTAAGTCCACCCGCCACAACAAAGCTTTTTCCGGCGGTCGGGCTCATGAATGGACCCGGACTGACTGACTGTCACCCCAGGACCACACCCTTCTTCCACCTTCCTCTCTCCTCCTTCTTCCCGCTCCTTCCTCTTCCTCCTCCTCCTCTTTCCTCCCTCCTCCCTCCTCCCTCCTTCTTCCCTCCTCCACATCACGTCACTTTAACATGCACTTCAACTAAAACACACCACTTGAAGCACACACCCAAACACTCTCACATTATTTGTTGTCTTTCCGTCGCATTGATTGTTGTTTGTTTGTCATGTCCAAATGTTGCACCACCAAAAATTCAACACTAACCTGCATCCAACCCCTGATCAACCACACCTCCTGCTCCATTATCAAAACCCCTTTTCCACTCACTGCTCCACCATGTCCTCCACTACTCACCTCCCCCCAAACTACATTTCCGCACAAAGCTTTTCACCAGATATAACTAGTTATTTTTGTATTCCTTATATAAATATCAACTCCATTTGAGTGAATATGAATCATATAATTAAACTCAACTATGTATTTAAGTATTGTGTCTTTAAATAATCCCACATCACTAACACACAACCATTTCACTCACCTCTCTTTCCCCAAGAAAATCACCAGGGAATTTTTCTCCCCACCAAAAAAAGGGCCCCAAAAACCCCCCCCCAAAATTATTTTTTTCCCCCCCCCCAATTCCCCCCTTTTAAAACCCCAAAAATTTGCCCTCCCCCTAAATTACCTTTCAAATTTTTTTAAAAAAAACCCCCAATTTCCCCCCTTTTTTTTCCCTCTTTTTAAAATACTTTTCCCCCAAAAACCCACCCCTTTTTTTCCCTTTTTCCCCCCCCCCCCTTTCCCCTAAATTTTCCCCCCCCCCCGGGGTTTAAAACCTTTAAAAAGCCCCAAAACAAAATTTATTTTTTGGCTTTGTTTTTTTCTTTTAAAAATTTTCCCAAAAAACCCCCAAATCCCCCAAAACCCTTTCCCCAAAAAACCCCAAAAATTTTTTTTAAAAAAAAAACGGGGAAAAAAAGGGGGCCCTGGGTTTAAAAAACACCACCCAAAAAAAAAACTTTTAAAAACCCCCCAAAGGGGGCCCCAAACCAAAACCCCCCAATTAAATTCCCCAAAAACCACCCTCCCCCGGGGAACCAAGGGCCAAAAAGGGGGGGGGGCTGGGCCTAAAGGAATAGTCCGGGGAAACCCCCGGGGGGTTTAAACCCCGGGGTTCCAAAAAACCCTTTTTCCCGGGGGAAAAAGGGGGGTTTTTTTATTTTTTTAAAACAAAATTTTTTTAAAACCCTGCTAACCAAAAATGGTTTTCAAATATATTTTTTTATAAAAATTTTTAAAATTTTTTTATAAAATAAATATTTATTTTTTAAATTTATGTGATATTTATTTTTGTTCCACAAACAACACCAACATGTGTATTTTTCAATACTGGGCAACCTCTCAAACCAACACACCACCCTCTCTCACGGTTCACCCCTTTTTCTTCCCTTTTTTTCTCTTTTTTCTTTTTCCTCGGGGCCTTTCTTTTTCCCCCCGTCCTTTTTCCCAATTTTTCCCGCTCCCCTTTGGGTTTTGGCCTTTCTTCCCTTTGTTTTTTTCTTCCCTTTTTCCTCTCTTTTCTGTTGCCTCCTCTCTCCCTCCCTCGTCCTCTCTCTCTCCCTCCCTCGTCCTCTCTCTCTCTCCCTCGTCCTCTCTCTCTCTCCCTCTCATCCTCTCTCTCTCCCTCCCTCGTCCTCTCTCTCTCCCCTCGTCCTCTCTCTCTCTCCCTCTCGTCCTCTCTCTCTCCCTCGTCCTCTCTCTCTCTCGTCCTCTCTCTCTCTCGTCCTCTCTCTCTCTCCCTCCCTCTCCTCTCTCTCCTCTCCTCTCTCTCTTTCCCCCTCGTCCTCTCTCTCTCTCCTCCTTCTCTCTCCTCTCTCTCTCTTCCCTCGTCTCTCTCTCCCCCCTCGTCCTCTCTCTCTCCCTCCCTCTCTCTCTCTCTCTCTCATCCTCTCTCTCTCCCTCCCTCGTCCTCTCTCTCTCCCCCTCGTCCTCTCTCTCTCTCAGTTCACGCTGAGCGTCAGAGCGACAGGGTGTGTGTTTGGGAGCTGCGGAGCGTTGTCTGTGTGTTTCTCTCTTTTCTGTTCTTTCATAGTTGTGTGTGTTTAGTTTATGTGGTTTATTAGTTGGGTTTCACAGTAGTTTAATTTGTTTGGTGATTAGTTGGGTTTTTCTGGGTGTCTTCCCGCTGCCGGTGCCTCACCGGGCTCGGTGCGTGGCGGAATGTTTGCCCCGGTTCCCCCCCCGCTGCTCACGAGGAGACACGGTATGAAGATTGCCGTGACTCCTCGCAGCGTGGAGGAAATGGCTCGGGCAGTCGGGAAGAAAGACGGGTTCAGCAGCGTGAAGCCCGCCGCCAAGATGAACGGCACGGTCGTGATCTTCCTGGATCAGGTGGGAAGGTGAGCCGGTGGTGGAGGAGGGTCTCGGTGGGAGATTTGTTTGTGCAGGTGTTTCCGCTGGACCAGCCGTCCACCAGAGTCCTCGTTTCAAACGTCCCTCCGCTCATCTCCGATGAGTTTCTCAGCAGAGAGCTCTCCGACACGGAAAGTTGGTCTCCCGATGAGAGAGATCTCATCGGGGTTCAAGGAGAGCTCGATGAAGCATATCATGAGTTACCGTAGATCGGTTTATATGATACTCAACGACCGGAGCGCGGAGTTAAACCTGCGCTTCAGCATCAGAGTAGATGATGTTAACTATAACGTCTACGCGTCTTCATCGGGCGATGAAGTGCTTTCATTGCGGGAGGAGGGCACACCGCGAGGTCTGCCTCGGCGGCGACCCTGCACCAGCTGGTCCGGGCGGCGCGGGTCCGGGCGGCGCGGGTCCGTCCGGCGCGTCACGCCGCGCTGCACCAGCGTGGGGAACAGCAGGTGGCGGCTGCCACTGCGGCTGCGGGGCTCATGGGCGGCGTCTCTGAGAGGAGGCGCGGGCGGCGCCTGGCGGGCGCCGCGATTCCAACGGAGAGGCGGTGGCGTACACTGCTGCTGCACCGACACACATGTGGTGGGTATGAATGAGGGAGTGAGTGATGGGGGTGATGCGGGCAAGGGTGGTGGGGATGAGGGTGGGGATGCTGGACAGGGCAGTGAAAGGCAGGCTGTGGGTGGAGTGGAGCGGTGAGAGGAAAGAAAAGAAGGAAAAGCGGACCAAAAAATGGAGGGATGTGGGGATCTGCCAAGAGCAGTGGGGTAGAGGCTGGGGTGAGGTGGGAAGTGGGAGGAGGAAGAAAACAAGAAAAAGGGGGAAAAAACAAAAAGATAAAAACAAAAAATATTGGTGATGGTGGTGGTGGTGATGGATGGGCTTAGAGGTGGAAGTGGGAGTGGGGTGGAGAATAATGAGGAAAGTGAGAAAGAGGAGGAAAAGGAAAAAAAGGCGAGGACAGGGTGGCGAGAAGCCCATTGAGGGGGTAGGACAGGTGGGGGAGCGAAGAGGTGGAGGAGGACGGTGCAGGGAGGAGGGGCGGTGCAGGGGGAGTTGGACGAGGAAGCAGGGGGGCAGAAAGGAGCCTCAAAGAGAAAGAAGAGTGGCCAGAGCACTGGCAGCGAGGCCAAGGCCAGCAGGGTGGAAGTGAGGAGGAGGAGGAGTCAGGGGGCGGGGCCGGTGGAGGACAGTAGTGACGAGGAGGGGTCAGAGGACAGCGACTCTCCTCTGTTTTTAACAAATAGTCAGACGCAAAAGCTGTACACAGATGATGAGATCAGGCTGTTTCTGCACAAAACAAAAGGGAGAAAAAAAGTAGAGGTCAAGGATCACTTCCCTGACCTCGTGGCCTTTGTACACTCGTGCCATTTCCACATGAGGGAAAAAAATTAGACAGACAAGAGGTTTTTAGGATCAAAAAGTTTTTGCCCAAAGTAAAGGAGTGCATCCAGCAGGGGGAGGTGGAGAGCTCCAATGTGTGTTTTATTTGATTTGTTGGTTTTAAGTTTTATTTGTTTTTTAAACTCTTTTCTTTTAATGAACACATTCAGAGTCGGAGTTTTAAAACGTAAATGGAGCGAGGACAGTAAGAAGAGAAGATCAATATATGAATTTAACAAGATGAAGCCCAACGATGTTCCCTTCTAACAAGAGACGCCCGGCGACAGCACCAACGAGGCGGACTGGAGGAGGGAGTGGGGGGGGGAAGTCCTCCTGAGCCACAACACCAACCTCAGCGGAGGAGTGGGCTTCCTCTTCTCCAGGGCCTTCAGCCAGCGGTCACTGGAGGTCAAACACATCGTGGAGGGGAGGCTGTTCTTTGTGAAAGCAGGTTCGACCTTTTAACGTGGTTTTATAAATATCTATGCTCCAACAACTGGGACAGAGAGGCAGCTGTTTTATCCAAAGTTAATGATGTTTTAAATGACTGTGCCTCGGAGGTTTTTTTATTCTTGGGGGGGGATTTTAACTGCACAGAGGATGATTTTAATGACAGAAACCACACAGAGCCACATCCAGCTTCACAGCAGGTGCTGAGGAGGCTGGTCCATTCTCACGGCCTGGTGGACGGTGGAGAAGGATGCATCCGGACTGCCGACAGTACACATGGTCCCACGTTAGGGAGGAAGGATCTCCTCAGCCAGGTTAGACTGTATTTATGTTTTAAGCACCATTTAATATTTTAAAATGTGCAGCATTGTTCGGCTGGTTTTACTGATCACTCTTTGGTTTTATGTCATGTTTTATTAGGAATTTTTACCCAGGAGCGCATATTGGCATTTTAATACAGTTTTAACTTTCGATAGGAATTTTAGAGAGGTGTTGTTTTATTTTTGGGGCATTTTAGGCTGAGGAAGAGTGATTTTAATAATCTTAGGCAGTGGTGGGACCGTGGTAAGCAGAAATTAAGCTCCTTTGTCAGCAGCACACTTTCAACGTCACTAGAGACGTCACCAGATCTATGAAGGACCTGGAGACTGAGATAGTGGACCTAGAAAGTTTAAGCGAGTCCACAGGAGATCGAGGACATATTGAAGTCCTCAAAAAAAAGGCTCGCCCGACCTGTTCAAGTAAAAGTGCAAGGCGCACTGGTCAGGTCCCGATTCCAGACCATCGCGAGATGGACACTCCCTCTAGCTTCTTCTTGGCCTGGAGAAGAGGAGGGGCAGGGCAGTGATCCACTCACTGCTGACGGACGCAGGGCAGCGGTTGTGGAGCCAAGCCAGATCCGAAGCGGCGGTGGGGTTTACTCCTCCCTTTATGCCACTGAGTATAGGGAGGAGGAGAGTCGACGGAGGGGCTCTGTGGGGAGCTGCCTCAGGTCTCCGAGGAGACTAATGAGGAGCTCGACAGACCCATAACCCCCCAAGAGCTGAAAGCTGCCCTGCAGGGAATGCAGGAGGGCGCCCGGATCGGCCTCCCGCTGAATTTTACAAAATACTGGGATGTCCTCGGAGGACATCCTAGACTTCAATGAGAGTCTGGCCTCTGGTTCCATGCCGATGTCCTGTCGAGGCAGTGCTGACGCTACTGCCAAAAGGAAACCCGCAGGACATCGGTAACTGGCGCCCTGTGTCTCTGCTGTGTGTGGATTATAAGCTTCTGTCCAGGGTCCTGGCCTCCAGGCTGAGGGGAGCTATGGAGCAGGTCCTCCATCGGGACCAGACCTACTGTGTGCCCGGCAGGTCCATGGTGGACAACGTCCACCTCATTCGGGACGTTTTGGAGGTCTCCAGCTCTTGGGTATGGATACTGGTCTGATTTCTCTAGATCAGGAAAGGCTTTTGACCGCGTTGAACACGGCTTCCTCTGGAAAGTTCTGGGAAGTTTGGGTTCAGCGCTGGTTTCATAGCTAAGATCAAGGTGTTGTACAGTAATGTTGAGAGTGTGCTGAAGATAAACGGCAGGCTGTGTGCTCCTTTAGAGTGAGTAGAGGGGTCCGGCAGGGCTGTGCTCTGTCCGGGATGCTCTACGCACTCTCCCTCGAGCCCCTCCTCATTAAAATACGCTCTAGCCTACATGGTTTGGTTTTACCTGGTTTTAGTAAAGGAATGATTTTATCGGCATATGCCGCAGACGTTGTTGTTTTTATCAAGAATCAAAATGATGTAAACCTTTAAATCAAATAGTACATGATTTTAGTACGGCATCATCAGCGGGGTGAACTGGAAGAAAAGCGAAGCCCTCGCTGTGGGGAGTGGCGTGGCCTCCCGGTTCTTCCACAAAAGCTCATATGGAAAAAGGACGGTTTTAAATATTTAGGAATATACCTGGGGAAACCGAGCATGGTCCAGAAGAACTGGGAGGCGTCACAGAGAAGATAGAGGGAAACTTTCCAAATGGAAGTGGCTGCTCCCCAGATGTCTTTAAGGGTAGAGTACTGGTTTTAAACAATCTTATTGCATCCCAACTGTGGCACAGGTTGACCGTGTTAGACCCTCCTCTGGCTTCTAGCTAACATACAAAGAAGATGGTGGATTTCTTTTGGGAGGGTCTACACTGGGTGCCACAGGGGTGCTGTTTTAGCCAGAGAGGAGGGGACAGGGCCTCGTCCACCTGGCCAGCCGGACGGCCACTTTTAGATTACAGTTTGTTCAGAAGTTTTAACGAGTCCGGGGTTTTAGTGTGGCGGCGTGGCCAGCTGCATCCTCAGACGTGCTGACAACCTGGGGCTGGATACTGCTCTGTTTTAATAGACTCCAGCATTTTAAAACTAAGTGGGCTGCCTCCTTTTTATCAGGGTGTTTTAAGTCGTGGGCCCTTTTTTAAGCACGAAGGTGCCCACAGTCTGACTCTCTGTTCTGGTTGTTGAGAGAACCATTAATTTATAATGCACGACTGGACATTAGCAGCAGCGTCACCCTGGACTAACGGGGGCTGCTGCGAACAAAGACCCTTTCCTGCAGCAGTTGGTGGATGCAGTGGGGCCGCGCTGAGCGACCCCCGGCCCTGGGCTCCTGCTGGGGCTGCATTCCGACCGGGTGGCGAGGAGGCTCCTGGAGCTGTGGAGGCAGAGGCTGACCGGGTTGGAGAGGAGCCTCCTCAACGACTAAAGCCAGCAGAGAGCAGAGCCGGACCCTGCAGACCCCTTCCCAGACATCTCCTCAGCCCGGGCTAGGGGACTCACCGGCCCCCTGCTAAGAACGAGCCACCCAGAAAACTGCACACTGAACAAAGCAGACAAGAAGACTTTGTATTTTAACCTCGTGAAGAGCATCAACAGGTCCAGACTGTGCAACAGACCGCCCACTGTGTGGTCAGAGAGACTTGGGCATGGAGGCCCGGGCCCGCAGTGGGGGGTCCTATACAAGCCTCTCCTGAAGAAAAGGACCGCTGACCTCCAGTGGCGGATTTTACACGGTGCTGTCGCGTCCAACGCTTTTATTTCGGTAATCAATCCCGCTGTCCTGAGCCAATGCCCCTTCTGTGACCTCCGGGAGACTATTTACCATGTTTTTAACGAGTGTAAGAGACTTTTGAGTTTCTTCACTCTTTTAACATTGGTTTTTAGTCTTTTTAATGTGGCTTTTACAGAGAAGGTTTTTATCATGGAGCTGCCTACAAAAAGGAAAAGAAAATGGCAGCTCCTTAATTTTTATCCGTGAAGCCAAATGGCCATTTATTTAACAAGGAAGTCGGGTGGAAAACAGAGAGGGGCAGGAAGCCAGGCAGTGTGGCTCTGCAACATCAGAGCCAGACTCTGGCTGGAGTTCAGGTTTTATAAACACATTGGAGACCTGGATGCTTTTAAACAACGCTGGTGTTTTAAAGGTATTGTTTGTTCTGTGGTGGAGGAGGAGCTGGTGTTTGCACCACTTTTTTATTAGGTAAAGCATGTGTTTCTGTTTTTTAAATATGTTGTTTTGTTTGTTTGTTTTATTTTAAACGACCGATTTTTAAAACACTTCATTTTTAAAGAAACGTAATGGTTAAAGAAATGTAAATAAAGTGTTTTCAAAATCAAAATCAAAAATCTCCTCCTCCCTCGTCCCTCTCTCTCTCCTCTCATCCTCTCTCTCCCTCCCCTCTCTCTCTCCCTCTCATCCTCTCTCTCTCCCTCCCTCGTCCTCTCTCTCTCCCTCATCCTCTCTCTCCCTCTCTCTCTCCCTCCCTCGTCCTCTCTCTCTTTCCCCCTCGTCCTCTCTCTCCCTCCCTTGTCCTCTCTCTCTCTCCCTCCCTTGTCCTCTCTCTCTCTCCCTCGTACTCTCTCTCTCCCTCCCTCGTCCTCTCTCTCTTTCCCCCTCGTCCTCTCTCTCCCTCCCTCTCTCTCTCCCTCCCTCTCTCTCTCTCCTCCCTCGTACTCTCTCTCTTTCCCCCTCGTCCTCTCTCTCTCCCTCCCTCGTCCTCTCTCTCTCCCTCTCATCCTCTCTCCCTCCCTCGTCCTCTCTCTCTTTCCCCCTCGTCCTCTCTCTCTCTCTCACTCCCTCGTCCTCTCTCTCTCCCTCCCTCGTCCTCTCTCTCTCTCCCTCCCTCATACTCTCTCTCTTCCTCCCTCGTCCTCTCTCTCCTCCCTCGCTCTCTCTCCTCCCTCGTCCTCTCTCTTTCCCCCTCGTCCTCTCTCTCTCCCCCTCGTCCTCTCTCTCTCTCCCTCGTCCTCTCTCTCTCTCCCTCGTCCTCTCTCTCTCTCCCTCTCATCCTCTCTCTCTCCCTCCCTCGTACTCTCTCTCTCCCTCGTCCTCTCTCTCTTTCCCCCTCGTCCTCTCTCTCCCTCCCTCGTACTCTCTCTCCCTCCCTCTCTCTCTCCCTCCCTCGTCCTCTCTCTCTTTCCCCCTCGTCCTCTCTCTCTCCCTCCCTCGTCCTCTCTCTCTCTCTCTCTCTCTCCCTCCCTCGTCCTCTCTCTCTCTCTCTCCCTCTCATCCTCTCTCTCTCCCTCCCTCGTACTCTCTCTCTCTCCCCCTCGTCCTCTCTCTCTTCCCCATGCTCTCCTCTTCCCTCATCCTCTCCCTCTCCCTCCCTCGTCCTCTCTCTCTTTCCCCCTCGTCCTCTCTCTCTCCCTCCCTCGTCCTCTCTCTCTCTCTCCCTCTCGTCCTCTCTCTCTTTCCCCCTTGTCCTCTCTCTCTCCCTCCCTCGTCCTCTCTCTCTCCCTCCCTCGTCCTCTCTCTCCCTCTCGTCCTCTCTCTCCTCACTCCTCTCTCCTCCTCCCTGTGACTCCCTCCCTCGTCCTCTCTCTCCCTCCCTCGTCCTCTCTCTCTTTCCCCCTCGTCCTCTCTCTCTCCCTCCCTCGTCCTCTCTCTCTTTCCCCCTCGTCCTCTCTCTCTCCCTCACTCGTCCTCTCTCTCTCCCTCCCTCGTCCTCTCTCTCTCCCTCCCTCGTCCTCTCTCTCTCCCTCTCGTCCTCTCTGCTCTCTTGTTCTGCTCCATTTGTCTCGCAGTGTGTTTCTATAGACTCTGATCCCTCTTCTCGTGTTTCTCCTCCTCCTCACGGCCTCCGCCTCTGTCTCCGGGCTTCTCCTCCCTCTCTTCGCCCAGAAGAAAGGGCTCATCCATCTTTGATTGTTGTGAAATATTACGGCGGTGCCAGGACAACCAGGCCTCCCTGAACCTCATGCAATATTCAGAGGCCATGATATAAGATTCCCGTTAATGAAAAAAACAGCAGGCCGTACAAACAGCTCTTTAATAAGCGGCGGGCAGCCGGCTCCCCATTGGCTGCAGGAGGACAGACGGCTCCCCATTGGCTGCAGGAGGACAGACGGCTCCCCATTGGCTGCAGGAGGACAGACGGCTCCCCATTGGCTGCAGGAGGACAGACGGCTCCCCATTGGCTGCAGGAGGACAGCCGGCCTGTTGTGGTCAGAGAGCCGTAGATCACCAGAGGGCCACCATGGACCTGTATCCCGAGTGCGCCACCAGCTTCACTTCAGCTCACGGCCAAACGCCTGCAGAGTGACGACGAGGTCACAGGGAGATAGAAAAGGGCAAGATGGAAATGGAATGTGCAACAGTCGCTGCTAATGTGAGTGAGAACGGCCGGAGGTCTTCCTCCAGCGTCCGTCTCCCGGCCGCCTCGTCGCCTCACTCGGTCTGCAGCCGCCGAGCCGCTCCATTATTCATCCACAAAACACAAACGGCTCAGATGCACCGCCACACAAAGGGAGTCATCGGGCCGGGGTTTAGGTAATGTCTGTGCCGAGGAGCACACTTCTCACAGGTAATCTGGTTTCACGTCTCGCTCGATGGCGTGCGGCCACGACGCCGCCCCCTCCTCCGAGTCTGGAGAGCGTTCCCTTAAATGCTGACATCCTCCTTTCTGATTTAATAATTCAATAAAGCTGAAGTTAAAAAAGGTCTGCGCACTCTCAAGGCTGCCAACTGCAGTTACATCAGCCGGCCAGCGGGGTCCCACTGGTTTATGATTCCTTTTGGTCACATGACATCTATTGTTCATCTGGTCACATGACATCTATTGTTCATCTGGTCACATGACATCTATTGTTCATCTGGTCGCATGACATCTATTGCTCATCTGGTCACATGACATCTATTGTTCATCAGGTCACATGACATCTATTGTTCATCTGGTCACATGACATCTATTGTTCATCTGGTCACATGACATCTATTGTTCATCTGGTCACATGACATCTATTGTTCATCTGGTCACATGACATCTATTGTTCACCTGGTCACATGACATCTATTGTTCATCTGGTCACATGACATCTATTGTTCATCTGGTCACATGACATCTATTGTTCATGGTCACATGACATCTATTGTTCATCTGGTCACATGACATCTATTGTTCATCTGGTCACATGACATCTATTGTTCATCTGGTCACATGACATCTATTGTTCATCTGGTCACATGACATCTATTGTTCATCTGGTCACATGACATCTATTGTTCATCTGGTCACATGACATCTATTGTTCATCTGGTCACATGACATCTATTGTTCATCTGGTCACATGACATCTATTGTTCATCTGGTCACATGACATCTATTGTTCATCTGGTCACATGACATCTATTGTTCATCTGGTCACATGACATCTATTGTTCATCTGGTCACATGACATCTATTGTTCATCTGGTCGCATGACATCTATTGTTCATCTGGTCACATGACATCTATTGTTCATCTGGTCACATGACATCTATTGTTCATCTGGTCTCATGACATCTATTGTTCATCTGGTCACATGACATCTATTGATCATCTGGTCTCATGACATCTATTGTTCATTTGGTCACATGACATCTATTGATCATCTGGTCACATGACATCTATTGTTCATCTGGTCACATGACATATATTGTTCATTTGGTCACATGACATCTATTGATCATCTAGTCACATGACATCTATTGTTCATCTGGTCACATGACATCTATTGTTCACCTGGTCACATGACATCTATTGTTCCTCTGGTCACATGACATCTATTGTTCACCTGGTCACATGACATATATTGTTCTCCTCTGTTCTCTCCTGAAGGTTTCTTCCCTTTATTTTTCCCTGTGAAAAGGTTTTTTCTATTTCTTGGGAGTTGTTCCTGATCCGATGTGAGGTCAAAGGTCAGGGATGTCGTATGTGTACAGATTGTAAAGCCCTCTGAGGCACATTTGTAATTTGTGATATTGGGCTACACAAAATGATCTGAATTGAACTGAATTGGTTTATGCGTGTTCGTATAACCTCTCCACCTCTCCATCGTCGGCGTCGGCGGGATATCAGAAGGCCAGGAAAGCCGACTCAGAGCGTTCTTGTCCTGCTGCGTCGGGCCCCGGGCCCCGGTTTGTGCTGAGCGGATAAAAAATATAAAAAATGTGCCGTGGAGGGGTCGCTGGAAGAGACAGCGGGGGGAATGTGTGTGGCATTTGTGTGATATTCAGAATGAGAGGCGCTGACAGGCGGCAGTGGGGGAGGGGCGGAGCGGCGGGTTGATGGACAGCGAGCCGGCCGACTGACAGGCGGCTGGCGGCGAGGGGGGGGGGGGGGGGCGCTTTGTTCGCACGGCACAATCAGACGCTTGTGCGCCGCGGCAGGAACACGTGACATGACCTCAGGAGCAGGGAGGGGAGTCTGACCTGCCTTCATGTGCACGCCTTTATTTAGAAAAACCTGTTTGCTACTTGATTTGAGTTTGTTTATTTGATGTCATTTGATGTAGATGTATGTGGTCCTGATTGTATGTAAACAGACAAAACATTAGAAAAACTCTGTATTTAAATGTATTGAGCTAAATCGATATCTTTTCCAACACTAAATGCAAATTAATTGTAAAACAAATGATACTGGATCCCATTGGATTGTAGGCTAAACTCTCACAATAATTACACGTAACATAAAGATTTAAAAGAGAGGGTGAAGTAGTCAGTAGTTTTAAGTCTATGATAGAAGGTACCATGTGGACCAGAAGGCCCCTCAGAAGGTACCATGTGGACCAGAAGGCCCCTCAGAAGGTACCATGTGGACCAGAAGGCCCATCAGAAGGTACCACATGGACCAGAAGGCCCCTCAGAAGGTACTACATGGACCACACTCAAAGAAATGACTCATTGGATGAACTCAATTAAATTGTTGGCAGGTTTTCCATCCAATAATTATATGCAACTCCAACTCAAATTTAGCACATCAGTGCAATAAAATGTAATTAAGTTCGTCCAACTCATTTGTATCAAATACATCTCAAATAAAATAACGATATTCATTAAATTAAATTAATTTGTGTTTGTCCAACTCAAAATATAAACTAACAAAATATGCAAACTCCACACAGAAGGAACACCTGCACTGGGAATTGAACCCACGGCCCTCTGGCTTTGAGGCGACAGTGCTAGCCACTACACCACCGTACAGCCCTGAAAGTGTGTTCACCTCATGTAAACAACTGATTTTCAGCTGGCGCATGCGCAAAGGGTAGTCCTCAATGAAACACATTTATTTTGAGTTGATATGCACACCATCTAACCTAAATAAATCTAATAAATGAAAGTATTCATACATTTTGTGTTACACCCATTCAATATAAATATCTTCGTTTTGTAATTGATTTATTTAAATGTATCAAACAATATTTAAATGTGTCACCTCTAAGAAGGGCTTGAATCGTTTTTTTGAGTGCAGAAGGCCCCTCAGAAGGTACTACATGGACCAGAAGGCCTCTCAGAAGGTACCATGTGGACCAGAAGGCGCCTCAGAAGGTACCACATGGACCAGAAGGCCCCTCAGAAGGTACCATGTGGACCAGAAGGCCCCTCAGAAGGTACCACATGGACCAGAAGGCCTCTCAGAAGGTACCATGTGGACCAGAAGGCCCCTCAGAAGGTACCATGTGGACCAGAAGGCCCCTCAGAAGGTACTACATGGACCAGAAGGCCCCTCAGAAGGTACCATGTGGACCAGAAGGCCCCTCAGAAGGTACTACATGGACCAGAAGGCCCCTCAGAAGGTACCACATGGACCAGAAGGCCCCTCAGAAGGTACCATGTGGACCAGAAGGCCCCTCAGAAGGTACTACATGGACCAGAAGGCCTCTCAGAAGGTACCATGTGGACCAGAAGGCCCCTCAGAAGGTACTACATGGACCAGAAGGCCTCTCAGAAGGTACCATGAGGACCAGAAGGCCCCTCAGAAGGTACTACATGGACCAGAAGGCCCCTCAGAAGGTACCATGTGGACCAGAAGGCCCCTCAGAAGGTATCATGTGGACCAGAAGGCCCCTCAGAAGGTACCATGTGGACCAGAAGGCCCCTCAGAAGGTACTAGATGGACCAGAAGGCCTCTCAGAAGGTACCATGTGGACCAGAAGGCCCCTCAGAAGGTACCATGTGGACCAGAAGGCCCCTCAGAAGGTACCATGTGGACCAGAAGGCCCCTCAGAAGGTACTACATGGACCAGAAGGCCCCTCAGAAGGTACCATGTGGACCAGAAGGCCCCTCAGAAGGTACTACATGGACCAGAAGGCCTCTCAGAAGGTACCATGTGGACCAGAAGGCCCCTCAGAAGGTACCATGTGGACCAGAAGGCCCCTCAGAAGGTACTACATGGACCAGAAGGCCCCTCAGAAGGTACCATGTGGACCAGAAGGCCCCTCAGAAGGTACCACATGGACCAGAAGGCCCCTCAGAAGGTACCATGTGGACCAGAAGGCCCCTCAGAAGGTACTACATGGACCAGAAGGCCTCTCAGAAGGTACCATGTGGACCAGAAGGGCCCTCAGAAGGTACCACATGGACCAGAAGGCCTCTCAGAAGGTACCATGAGGACCAGAAGGCCCCTCAGAAGGTACTACATGGACCAGAAGGCCTCTCAGAAGGTACCATGTGGACCAGAAGGCCCCTCAGAAGGTACCATGTGGACCAGAAGGCCCCTCAGAAGGTACTACATGGACCAGAAGGCCTCTCAGAAGGTACCGTGTGGACCAGAAGGCCCCTCAGAAGGTACCATGTGGACCAGAAGGCCCCTCAGAAGGTACCATGTGGACCAGAAGGCCCCTCAGAAGGTACCATGTGGACCAGAAGGCCCCTCAGAAGGTACCATGTGGACCAGAAGGCCCCTCAGAAGATACCATGAGGACCAGAAGGCCCCTCTATGTGTTTTAATTACTAAAATGACTTTTAAAATGAATTTGCAGCTTATTCTTGAACAATACTCCACAGTCTGCTGTCTGTCCTCAACACAGACATCTGTCAGGACAAAAGGAAACCTGTGGAATCTTTACAGGTCTTCTAATCTTCTTTCTTCCTTCCTGAGTCACACGGTCCTGTTATCATCCAAAGACAAATAATCTATAATAACTCTATAATTACTGTGTGGCAAACTAATGAGGAGGATTCTGTCTCTGACGGCCGCCTCGGTGCGTTAGTGCGCGATGTTTTTTGTTGTTTTCGTCTTAAATACTGTTTTCTGCTGTGATTCCCGGAGCTCTTTCACCAGAGAAGAGCTCATGAACATCAGGGGAACAACTCCAGCGGATTTATTTCCAACGTTTTTAACTTCTGTGGAGTTACTGGACATTTTTGTGAAAGGTGTGCTCACCTTCGCTCACGCGGTGAGACGCCGGAGAGGAAAGCGTTCAGGGGCGCTTGTGCGGCTACGGAACGGGATCTCGTACAGCGCTGCGGGCATATTTCTCCAATGTCCGCTCACTGTGCAACAAACTGGACGAACTCCAGCTGCTGGTGGGGAGACAGAGACTTCTCCTCATCCTCTGTCCTGTGCTTTACGGAATCATGGCTTAGTGGATCGATACCAGATTCTGCGCTCAGCTGGCTGGCTTCCAGCTGTTCCGAGCGGACGGGACACGGAGCTCTCGGAAAGACAAAGGGTGGAGGAATCTGCTTCTACCTCAACAACGGCTGGTGCAACGACGTAACGGTGATTCTACAGCACTGTTCGCGGACCTGGAATCTTTATCATTCACTGCAAACCCTTCTACTCCCCACGTGAGTTCGCTTCATTCATCCTGGCGGAGTTTACATGTCGCAGAACGTGCAAGAGGCACAGCGGACACTCGCCGCACAGCTACGATGTGTGGAGCGGACCTTCCCGCACTCGTTACTTACTGGACTCGTGGATTTCAACAAAGGAAACCTCAGCCACGAACTTCCTAAATATAGACAGTTAATTAAATGCCCTACTAGAGAGAAGAGCATTCTGGACCACTGCTACACAACAATCAGCAGGGCCTATCACGCCGTCCTCGAGCTGCACTGGGAAACTCTGACCACGTCATGGTTCATCTGATTCCTCATACAGGCAGAGACTAAAGCTCTGCAAACCTGTGGTGAGGAAGTTCAAGAAGTGGACCAGTGAGGCTCTGGAGGATCTACAGGCGTGCTTGGACTGTACTGACTGGGATGTCTTCAGGACTGCTACCAACAGCCTGGATGAGTACACAGAGGCTGTAACTTCCTACATCAGCTTCTGTGAGGACAGCTGTATTCCATCCAGCTCCAGGGTGAGTTATAACAACGACAAACCCTGGTTCACAGCGGAGCTCAGGAAGCTAAGACTGCAGAAGGACCAGGCATTCAGGAGTGGGGACAAGGACCTGTACACAGAGTCAAAATACAGGTTTAGCAAGGCGGTGAG
The DNA here is from genome assembly GCF_029220125.1 of Pseudoliparis swirei. Lineage (NCBI taxonomy): Eukaryota > Metazoa > Chordata > Actinopteri > Perciformes > Liparidae > Pseudoliparis > Pseudoliparis swirei. The sequence goes on along the minus strand of NC_079399.1, from coordinate 22,723,946 downwards.
AGATGCTAAACGACTGTACTCTGAGAAACTGCAACAGCAGCTCTCAGCAAACGACTCTGCTTCTGTCTGGAGGCTCAGGCAGATCACCAACTACAAGCCCAAATCACCCACTCCATGAACAATGTGCTTCTGGCAGACAGGCTCAATGAGTTCTACTGCCGCTTTGAAAGACAATGGAGCAGTCCCGAGACAATCCCCCACAGCCCCATCAACAAGCCACAGACCATCAGCCCACCCTCCCCCAGCCCATCAGGGGTTCACACCTCTGGAGCACCCTCCATCAACTCAGCGACGACCCTCGTCATCCTGGAGAGAGCTGTCAACAGGCTGTTCAAAAAGCAGAACCCCCGCAAGCAGCGGGCCGGACTCCGTCTCCCCCTCCACCCTGAAGCACTGTGCTGACCAGCTGTCTCCGGTGTTCACCGACATCTTCAACACCTCCCTGGAGACATGCCACGTTCCAGCCTGCTTCAAGGCCTCCACCATCATCCCGTCCCAAAAACCCAAGATCACAGGACTCAATACCTACAGGCCCGTCGCCCTCACCTCTATGGCCATGAAGACCTCTGATCGCTGGTCCTGTCACACCTCAAGACCATCACCGACCCACTCCTGGACCCCCTGCAGTTCGCCTACAGAGCCAACAGGTCTGCAGACAACACAGTCAACATGGCCCTTCACTACATCCTCCAGCATCTGGACTCCCGAGGAACCTCGCCAGGATCCTGTTTGTGGACTTCAGCTCTGCCTTCAATTCCATCATCCCGTCCCTGCTGCAGGACAAGCTCTCCCAGCTGCACGTGCCCGACTCCACCTGCAGGTGGATCACAGACTTCCTGACCGACAGGAAGCAGCACGTGAGGCTGGGGAAACACGTCTCAGGCTCCCGGACCACCAGGTTCCCCCCAAGGCTGTGTTCTCTCCCTCTGCTGTTCTCCTGTACACCAACAGCTGCACCTCCAGTCACCAGTCCGTCAAGCTCCTGAAGTTTGCGGATGACACCACCCTCATTGGGCTCATCTCTGGTGGGGACGAGACCGCCTACAGGTGGGAGACTGACCACCTGGTGACCTGGTGCAGCCAGAACAACCTGGAGCTCAACGCTCTAAAGACAGTGGAGATGGTTGTGGATTTCAGGAGGAATGCAGCCCCACCCGCCCCTCTCATCCTGTGGGACTCCCCCGTCGACGCTGTGGAGTCCTACCGCTTCCTGGGCTCCATCATCTCCCAGGACCTCAAGTGGGAGCTGAACATCCGCTCCATCACCAAGAAGGCCCAGCAGAGGATGTTCTTCCTGAGGCAGCTGAGGAAATTCAACCTGCCAGGAGAATGATGGTACAATTCTACGGCCATCGTTGAGTCCATCATCTGCTCCTCCATCACCGTCTGGCACCCTGCAGCCACAGCCAAAGACAAGTGCAGCTGCAGAGCATCATCCGCTCGGCCGAGAGGGTTATCGGCTGCAATCTGCCTTCCCTCCAGGTCCTGTTCACTTCCAGGTCACTGAAGCGGGCCAGAAAGATTGTCGCTGACCCTCCCACCCTGGACACTCCTGTTCGAGTCCCTCCCTCGGGAGGGGGCAGCGGCCCATCAGGACGAAGACCTCCCGCCGCACCAAAAGTTTATTCCCGTCGGCAGTCGGGCTCATCAATGGACCCGGACTGACTGACTGTCACCCCAGGACTACCACCTCTTCTTCCACCTTCTCTCCTCCTTCTTCCCGCTCCTTCCTCTTCCTCCCACCTCCTCCCTCCTCCTTCTTCTTCCCTCCTGGAGGCCTCCTCCACACACGTCACTTTAACATGCACTTTAACTTGAGGCCTCCTCCACACACATGGCACTTTATTTACATGCACTTTAATTAAACACTTAAACACACGCCACGTGTAACATACACTTTTAACTAAAACACACCACTTGAAGCACACACCCAAACACTTTCACATTATTTGTTGTCTTTCTGTCGTGTTGATTGTTGTTTGTTTGTCATGTCCAAATGTTGCACCTTCCGCCAAAAAAAATTCCTTGTTTGTGTAAACATTCCTGGCAATAAAACTGTTTCTGATTCTGATTCTGAACACAAACATCATCTCATCAGGTCTCCGTCCTCAGAGCGCTGATTGAATAGTGTTGAGCTCCTCACATGTGATGCTTAAAACTATGATAACATGTCATCACAACGCATGCTCTGTGACCTCACAGTGACCTCCAGGTCATCCAGGTGGATGTGATTGTGTTCCTGAGGATTTTGAGTTTCCTTGGGAAGGGAAAATCTACTTTTTGCCAATTTTATTGCCAGCTTTATGTTTTTCGGGTCGTCCATCTGTCCCATTGTGTGACTTCTACGTCTCAGGAACGTCAGAGTGTATGCTAATTGTCTTTAAGATACATTTATGACATGTAGGACTTCAAAGAAGCAGCATGCAGTTATTCTAGTCTCCACACACACACACACACCAGGCTATAGAAAAGCATCAAAGCACACTTCATGTCCCTGCTGAGGGCGAACTGTAGAGTAGTGGAGCAGCGTGTTTAGTGTGGAGAGCCCACTCAGCGGTCCGGGGGCTGATGGAGGGTCAGAGGCTAAACACACAGCGGCGTCGGGCTCTGGAAATAGCCTTTTATTCCACATTCTCCGAGTGGATAAAGAGATGCGTTGTGTGTGGACGTACGGGGGCGGCGGATGAAAGAAGTGCACTTCATCAACTGGTTACCGTGGAGACCCACGAGATGAAAACCTGAGACGGCGGCGGCGGCGCTCTACTGAAGCTGCGCCCGGCGGAGACGTTTTTGGTTTCCTGGAGCTGGCGAGCGACATACGCACGCACCCCGGGGATCAAACGGTCGGGGCGAGGGCGGCGGCGGCGGCTGTCACCAAAAATCTATATCTGAGGACGCTGAATGGAGCGCTAATGAGCCACCGGATCCCAAATGATAGCAGAGTGTTTACGGGAGGTCACCGGAGACCAGGATGAATTATGGAGCGCCTGCAGCCTGTGAGGGCAGGTGAGCTCGGCAGGTGTGGTTAGACCTCAGGACGGGGGGCGTCACGGGAGGGGGGGCAAGCAGAGGCCAGGAGTCACCTGGCAGCAGGTCCAGGGTCAGCGACACAGAGATAATGAGACCCACAGGGCAGAAGGAGAGCTTTAGGTTCATGGAGATGAGCTCAGAGGTATGTGGGGTGTCAGGGATGGAATACAACACAAAGTCCTCCTCACAACACACTGCAGTTCATATTCAGAAATAATACATTTGTTGATTTACTGGAAATAAATCTGCAACTTTAAAAAAATCTTTTCACATTTTGAAACCAAATGATTTGGCTCTAGCGTCGAAAATGTGAATATTTAGAATTCTATGGCTGAAGATAGAGTGAATCTCTTGTATCTCTTATTTATTTAATTTACATGTCGTGGTCTATTCACGTAGAGACGAGTGATGCATGAATATGTTCACGTTATCAAAGCGCCCCCTAGTGGTTAAACTGGACTTGCTCAAATCTGCCCCGAACATGTCGAGGCCTGAGTATACCGACACGCCTAATTTCACTCTTTGTCAAAGCGCCCCCTACTGGCGAAATAAATAAAAATGCAATACGTGACAAACGGCGAACAGTCCGAATGGAGACTCACGAATAAAGATAATAGGACAATTATTAAGACTTTAAAATAACACCTTTAAAAAAAAAAAAATTACTCGATATATTTGTAAATTAAAAAAAGGAACAGCTATTGTTGTTTGGAGTGGGAAAATAATATTTAGTGTGCCCCCGACCGTCGCAGATGAGCGAGGACCCGTTCATCGCTGCTCGCTGCTTTAACCCTTGTGTTGCCTTTGGGTCATTTTGACCCGATTCAATGTTTCACCCTCCTGTTACCTTTATATTTACTAACATATTTTACCCTTTGGGTTCAATTTGACGCCAGCAATTAAAACCTCCAGAAAATTATTAGAATTAATATTATTTTCCAAGTTTAAGTGTGAGGCACTTTATGTTTGTTTGTTGACTACCGAAAGAACACCGACATTAAACATTGAATGGGGTCAAATTAATCCTAAAGCGGGGGGAGGGTGTAATATTGATTCGGGTCAAAATGACCCTAAGGCAACACAAGGGTTAATTGATTAATTGAATCTGTGAAAAAATCAAGACCAATTATTTATTCTTATATGTTACCGCGTGTATTGATTATGAATCTACTCATCTGCTCGACAACAGACATCACTGGTGTCTCTGCACGTCTGAAGGCCTCTCCCTTTAGTATCTATTCTATGTGTTTACAGTTTTTCTCGATTGCTTAAACACATTTTTTGAAAGCATGCCTCGTTTTCTCAAAACTCTAAACAGAAATCCCAAAACCACTCACACAAAATGCAAAACCCTTTATATCTCCTGCAAAATGCAACTTTGCTTTCAAAACAGTGTTATGTCACCTCAGAAGGTTATTTTGTTTTCAAATGACAAACACAGCCCATTATATGAGTCGACATTCTAAGCATCGATTGAACCTTGATGTGCTCAATGGAAAACACGACGATGCAATGGGAAAACACCAGTATGAAGGCCTTATCAGGAGCATTATGCCTGTTCATGTCCAGTGGTACTGTACACTTTCTCCCGTTGTAAAATATTGTAAATGTATAATATTTTAACTCAAAATATAAAACACACAAATATACAACAAACATTTTTCTTTCTTTTTTCTAATTTTTTTCACAGAACAAACAATAGAAAATAGACCACTACAGTCAACAAAAAAAGAAAGAAAAGTGTAAATAAAAAAGGACAAAAAAAATACTCCTCTGCCTCTCTGGTCTCCTCTACCTTCCATGTTTTCATCCATTCTTCTTCAAATCAGGAGGTCACCCGTGGCCCTTATATTGCTAAAGCCTTGATTCCAAATAGCACAACAGCCGTGGAAATGGAAGTTTTGCCAATTGAACAGCAGTGTGTTCTGTCTGAACACAAGGAGGTTTTGAAGAAAGTGTGGCTAACGATTGAAATCTGTGTCTAAAGCAGATACTTGGGTGAGTGGGTAGCAGGTCCATCTTTCAATCAGGGGGTTGGAGGTTCAATCCCCACCCTAGTCGATGTGTCCTTGAGCAAGACACTTACCCCTGAGTTGCTCCCTGTAGCTGTGTCTACGGTGAATGAATGTAACAGTATTGTAAGTCGCTTTGGATAAAAGCGTCAGCCAAATGACATGTAATGTAATTATAGTTTAGCAGAATTGGTTTAGGGAGTTGGCACATGAGTTACAGGTTGTGGTCATTGTATTATAAGTTCCAGTTTTTGTGTGGAATCAATCGAGAAAAACTGTAATAAACCTGGTGAAAGGTGCCGCGCAGAGGGACCGTGACTCTTTTACACGAGACTAAACTAAATGACTGATGAAAACAGGATGGCTGTAACCGGGATTGACACATTGAGAGATCGTTTGTGCAAAAGTTTGGGATGAAAAATATGAACTTGGTGTTCAAAAGCTTTAAAAACTCAACACCTTGCAATTCACACGCATCGGAAACAACTTAAAAACTGGTAAATTCTCCCATTTGAGGAGCTGGAAGCAGCAAAGTTGAGATTGGCGGATGATTCACAAAGTAACTAGAATGGGCACTCGGTAGAGCGCATACCTTCGCATATCACAAGATTGGGCATTGAATTATGAACATTTTGGCATTAGTTGCATGCCAATTGGACAAAAATGTATCGTGCTATGGTAAAAAAAGAGTTTGACCTTTCCATGACCTTGACCTTGACCTTTGACCCGATCGATCCCAAAATCTAGTCAACTGGTCCCCGGATAATAAACAATCATCCCACCAAATTTCATGCGATTCGGTTCAATACTTTTTGAGTTCTGCGAAAGATTTTGACCTGTTCATGACCTTTGACCTTTGACCCGATCGATCCCAACATCTAATCAACTGGTCCCCGGATAATAAACAATCATCCCACCAAATTTCATGCGATTCGGTTCAATACTTTTTGAGTTCTGCGAAAGATTTTTACCTGTTCATGACCTTTGACCTTTGACCCGATCGATCCCAAAATCTAATCAACTGGTCCCCGGATAATAAACAATCATCCCACCAAATTTCATGCGATTCGGTTAAATACTTTTTGAGTTCTGCGAAAGATTTTGACCTGTTCATGACCTTTGACATTTGACCTTTGACCAGATCAATCCCAAAATCTCATCAACTGGTCCCCGGATAATAAACAATCATCCCACCAAATTTCATGCGATTCGGTTCAATACTTTTTGAGATTTGCGAATAACACGCATACAAATAAATAAATAAATAAATAAATAAATACACGGCGATCAAAACATAACCTTCCGGCATTTTCAATGCGAAGGTAATGATGGTTATGCATGTTGCTGCTGCTGCCCGGGGCTTAACACGCAGCCCCGGGCAGCAGCAGCAGCAGCAGCGCATAGAGACGCAGCGGAGCCCGCTCGCCGCCCTCCTTCTGAGGGTTACATAAGAACCGAGATGCCGCCGTGGCGTCCGGAGGCGAAGGCAGAGGAGCACGTGAGGGAGGAGAGAACGACCTCTGGGCCGAGGCACACGAGCCACCGCTGGACAGGAAACAACGTTTACTTATTCATACATGGAGAGTCCCACACAGTGTGTGTGTGTGCTTTTCAAAATGCAATAATAATCACACACACCTGTCATATGTACACGTGTGTGTGATTCAGAAGCTCCGCCCCTGATGTACAGGACCTCCTGTGGCTCTCACAGAGGCCGAAACAGGTGAAAGTGCAATGACACATTGATTCACACACAGGCCCCCCCCCCCCCCCTGCAGCCCCCCGTGGAACCACAAGAGGCTTTCAACCGGAGACCAGAGGAGCTCATGAATATTCATCCTGCAACAGAATCCCCGATCTTGCGAAAACACACGTGACGCGTCGCTCTCTCTGCGCCTACATACAAATGTACAACGTTTATTTTATATAGCCCATTATCACAAATTACGCATTTCCTCAGAGGGCTTTACAATCTGTACACATAGACATCCCTGACATTTGACCTTTGACCTCACATCGGATCAGGAACAACTCCCAAGAGTTAGAAAAAACCCTTTCAGGGGGAAACATGGGAGGAACCCTTCAGGAGAGAACACAGGAGGAACAATAGATGTCATGTGACCAGATGAACAATAGATGTCATGAGACTAGATGAACAATAGATGTCATGTGACCAGATGAACAATAGATGTCATGTGACCAGATGAACAATAGATGTCATGTGACCAGATGAACAACAGATGTCATGTGACCAGATGAACAATAGATGTCATGTGACCAGATGAACAGTAGATGTCATGTGACCAGATGAACACTTGATGTCATGTGACCAGATGAACAACAGATGTCATGTGACCAGATGAACAATAGATGTCATGTGACCAGATGAACAACAGATGTCATGTGACCAGATGAACAATAGATGTCATGTGACCAGATGAACAATAGATGTCATGTGACCAGATGAACAACAGATGTCATGTGACCAGATGAACAATAGATGTCATGTGACCAGATGAACAATAGATGTCATGTGACCAGATGAACAATAGATGTCATGTGACCAGATGAACAATAGATGTCATGTGACCAGATGAACAATAGATGTCATGTGACCAGATGAACAATAGATGTCATGTGACCAGATGAACAATAGATGTCATGTGACCAGATGAACAATAGATGTCATGTGACCAGATGAACAATAGATGTCATGTGACCAGATGAACAATAGATGTCATGTGACCAGATGAACAATAGATGTCATGTGACCAGATGAACAATAGATGTCATGTGACCAGATGAACAATAGATGTCATGTGACCAGATGAACAATAGATGTCATGTGACCAGATGAACAATAGATGTCATGTGACCAGATGAACAATAGATGTCATGTGACCAGATGAACAATAGATGTCATGTGACCAGATGAACAATAGATGTCATGTGACCAGATGAACAATAGATGTCATGTGACCAGATGAACAATAGATGTCATGTGACCAGATGAACAATAGATGTCATGTGACCAGATGAACAATAGATGTCATGTGACCAGATGAACAATAGATGTCATGTGACCAGATGAACAATAGATGTCATGTGACCAGATGAACAATAGATGTCATGTGACCAGATGAACAATAGATGTCATGTGACCAGATGAACAATAGATGTCATGTGACCAGATGAACAATAGATGTCATGTGACCAGATGAACAATAGATGTCATGTGACCAGATGAACAATAGATGTCATGTGACCAGATGAACAATAGATGTCATGTGACCAGATGAACAATAGATGTCATGTGACTAGATGAACAATAGATGTCATGTGACCAGGTGAACAATAGATGTCATGTGACTAGATGAACAATAGATGTCATGTGACCAGATGAACAATAGATGTCATGTGACCAGATGAACAATAGATGTCATGTGACTAGATGAACAATATATGTCATGTGACCAGGTGAACAATAGATGTCATGTGACTAGATGAACAATAGATGTCATGTGACCAGGTGAACAATAGATGCCATGTGACCAGATGAACAATAGATGTCATGTGACTAAATGAACAATAGATGTCATGTGACCAGATGAACAATAGATGTCATGTGACCAGATGAACAATAGATGTCATGTGACCAGGTGAACAATAGATGTCATGTGACCAGATGAACAATAGATGTCATGTGACCAGATGAACAATAGATGTCATGTGACCAGATGAACAATAGATGTCATGTGACCAGGTGAACAATAGATGTCATGTGACTAGATGAACAATAGATGTCATGTGACCAGATGAACAATAGATGTCATGTGACCAGATGAACAATAGATGTCATGTGACCAGATGAACAATAGATGTCATGTGACCAGGTGAACAATAGATGTCATGTGACCAGATGAACAATAGATGTCATGAGACCAGATGAACAATAGATGTCATGTGACCAGATGAACAATAGATGTCATGTGACCAGATGAACAATAGATGTCATGTGACCAGATGAACAATAGATGTCATGTGACCAGATGAACAATAGATGTCATGAGACCAGATGAACAATAGATGTCATGTGACCAGATGAACAATAGATGTCATGTGACCAGATGAACAATAGATGTCATGAGACCAGATGAACAATAGATGTCATGTGACCAGATGAACAATAGATGTCATGTGACTAGATGAACAATAGATGTCATGTGACCAGATGAACAATAGATGTCATGTGACTAGATGAACAATAGATGTCATGTGACTAGATGAACAATAGATGTCATGTGACCAGATGAACAATAGATGTCATGTGACCAGATGAACAATAGATGTCATGTGACCAGATGAACAATAGATGTCATGTGATCAGATGAACACTAGATGTCATGTGACCAGATGAACACTAGATGTCATGTGACCAGATGAACAATGGATGTCATGTGACCAGAGGAACAATAGATGTCATGTGACTAGATGAACAATAGATGTCATGTGACTAGATGAACAATAGATGTCATGTGACTAGATGAACAATAGATGTCATGTGACCAGATGAACAATATATATCATGTGACCAGATGAACAATAGATGTCATGTGACCAGATGAACAATAGATGTCATGTGACCAGATGAACAATAGATGTCATGTGACTAGATGAACAATAGATGTCATGTGACCAGATGAACAATAGATGTCATGAGACCAGATGAACAAAAGATGTCATGTGACCAGATGAACAATAGATGTCATGTGACCAGATGAACAATAGATGTCATGTGACCAGAAGGAAGCGTTACAGAGTTACATGAACACATGCCTTCATGTGTCTGTGGTCCACGTTGTGGCTCCTCCTCCTGAGCTCCTTCCTCCTCTCATCAGGACCATGTGGGCGTCACCGGTCAGCAGCTCTCCTGCATCATGAGTTGGTTGACATTCAACGGTGTGAAGTTCATTATTTGTGATGGATCCATATCTTTGGCCTATCAAGCGCACACATGCGCGTCCCTCTGCACTTCCTCATGCATTGATCTGGAGAGGCCTCATCTCAGTTCTGGTGTGAGTGAGCCGTGCTCCTCATGGGACCAACGCCTGCCGGTCAACTTCACAGGTTCAGTAGCTCAACAGTACAGAGGCAGGGTCTCTGGGTAATGAAGGGAGACTTCAACCAACCCGCTGTGAGCTTTGGAGAGTTGTGACGAGGCCTACTGCCTCTGGGCCTACTGTCTAAGGGCCTATGGGTCTACTGCCTACAGGCCTTGGGTCTATGGGCCTACTGCCTATGGGCAGGCACGTGCACAGATAGAGCCCTAGTGGTGCTCAAGCACCAACCCCTTTGCCCTGGATGAGAAAAGTGCCCTTTTTGCTGGAGCCCACTTTTTTCATTCATCAGTATTTAAGATTAAAAGTTACTCTCTCTGTCATAAACTCCCCCCAAATGTGTTTTAATATCCGACGGGGCATTTATTTGAGTTCTTGTGAGAATTTCGCCCCGACATGCTCCCCGGCGCTCACGAGCCCCCCTCCTCCTCCTCCTCCTCCTCCTCCTCCTCCTCCTCCTCCTCCTCGCAGTGCTCCTCGCGCCACACAAACGGGTGCACCTCCTTCTCCTCTGACCCGCAGCATCAGACACACAGGTCATGACGTGTTTGTCCCCTGACGTTGTTTTGTGATAAATCAACCACAACATTACGCTGCTGAAAACATGACGTCACAACTGGTCCGACGTTTCCTAAAAAATAAACAAACAAAAACTCACGAAATCCGTGATTTCAAAGCCTTGTCCAGTTGTTTATTGACATTAGTTATGTTTAGAGAATAGAGAGAGGGAGAGAGAGGAGAGAGAGAGATAGAGAGAGGAGAGAGAGAAAGAGAAGAGAGAGAAGAGAGAGAAAAGAGAGAGAGAAGAGAGAGAGAGGAGAAAAAGAGAAGAGAGAGAAATGAGAGAGAGAGAGTTCTTATTCCGTTCTATTTAACGGGCTAGTTTAAGATTTTCGTGGCCAGACTGAAAAAAAAATCATACGTATCCGGCCTGCGGGCCTTTGTTTGAGGACCACTGCTCTTGGCTGTTGATGTCTATCAATATCGCTCATTTTTAAAATGACGTAAGAGGGCAATACGGATCCGTATCAGACCAGCGAAGAGGGCAATACGTGGCTGGCATGACGACCCATTAGCCAATCAGAACGCTTGTACTGTTGTTGCTATATAATAATTCATCTTTATTCATAAAGAAAATGTAAGCTAGTGGTCTGATGCTGCCCAGAGGAAATGCAGGTCGAGGACAGCATCATCAGTGTATTGCTGCTAATGCTTCAACTCTGTCAGAATTATTTTTTTTGGCATTGGGTGCCCTTTTTTTGGGTTTGAGCACCTGCCCCCAAAATGTCTGTGCACGTGCCTGCCTATGGGCCTACTGCCTATGGCTCTACTGCCTATGGGCCTATGGGCCTTTGGGTCTATAGGCCTACTGCCTATGGGCCTATGGGTCTATAGGTCTACTGCCTATGGCCTATGGGCCTTTGGGTCTATAGGACTACTGCCTATGGGCCTTTGGGTCTATAGGTCTACTGCCTATGGGTCTATGGGCCTATGGGCCTTTGGGTCAATAGGCCTACTGCCTATGGGCCTATGGGCCTTTGGGTCTATAGGTCTACTGCCTATGGGCCTATGGGCCTTTGGTCTATAGGCCTACTGCCTATGGGCCTATGGGCCTTTGGGTCTATAGGCCTACTGCCTATGGGCCTATGGGCCTTTGGTCTATAGGCCTACTGCCTATGGGCCTATGGGCCTTTGGTCTATAGGCCTACTGCCTATGGGCCTATGGGCCTTTGGGTCTATAGGCCTACTACCTATGGGCCTATGGGCCTTTGGTCTATAGGCCTACTGCCTATGGGCCTATGGGCCTTTGAGTCTATAGGCCTACTGCCTATGGGCCTATGGGCCTTTGGTCTATAGGCCTACTGCCTATGGGCCTATGGGCCTTTGGGTCTATAGGTCTACTGCCTATGGGCCTATGGGCCTTTGGGTCTATAGGTCTACTGCCTATGGGCCTTTGGGCCTATGGGCCTTTGGGTCTATAGGCCTACTGCCTATGGGCCTATGGGCCTTTGGGTCTATAGGCCTACTGCCTATGGGCCTATGGGCCTATGGGCCTTTGGGTCTATAGGCCTACTGCCTATGGGCCTATGGGCCTTTGGGTCTATAGGCCTACTACCTATGGGCCTATGGGCCTTTGGGTCTATAGGTCTACTGCCTATGGGCCTATGGGCCTTTGGGCCTTTGGGTCTATAGGTCTACTGCCTATGGGCCTATGGGCCTTTGGGCCTTTGGGTCTATAGGTCTACTGCCTATGGGCCTATGGGCCTTTGGGCCTTTGGGTCTATAGGTCTACTGCCTATGGGCCTATGGGCCTTTGGGCCTTTGGGTCTATAGGTCTACTGCCTATGGGCCTATGGGCCGTTGGGCCTTTGGGTCTATAGGCCTACTGCCTATGGGCCTATGGGCCTTTGGGTCTATAGGTCTACTGCCTATGGGCCTTTGGGCCTTTGGGTCTATAGGTCTACTGCCTATGGGCCTTTGGGCCTTTGGGTCTATAGGCCTACTGCCTATGGGCCTATGGGCCTTTGGGTCTATAGGCCTACTGCCTATGGGCCTATGGGCCTTTGGGTCTATAGGTCTACTGCCTATGGGCCTTTGGGCCTTTGGGTCTATAGGCCTACTGCCTATGGGCCTTTGAACCTACGGGCCTATGGGCCCAGTCAGAGTCCAGCCTCTAGCAGCACTGCATCACTGTGTGATCCCCTGGCAGCTCACAGCTGCACAGTGGATGTGGCGGTTGGAGATGTGGGTGACACCGGCACCAGAGGAAGTCAATTGTGTAAATCAATGATGCATTGTGGGTAGTTTTCCATGACACTGATTGGTTTGTGTGAACCATAATTGTGAGAGCATGGCTGAGTGAACACGTGCTCCTCCTGTCAGCTGAAGCCTTTACATCTGCTCCTCTGCTTCTGGCCTGTCAGCAACAGTTTGTGTATAGAAACACACACACACAGACACACACACACACACACACACACACACACACACACACACACACACACACACACACACACACACACACACACACAGACACACACACACACACACACACACACACACACACACAGACACACACACACACACACACACACACACACACACACACACACACACACACACACACACATCACACACACACACACACACACACACACACACACACACACACATACACACACACACACACACACACACACACACAGACACACACATACACACACACACACACACATACACACACACATCACACACACACACACACATACACACACACACTCACACACATCACACACGTACACACACACACACACATCACACACACACACACACACATCACACACACACACACACACACACACACACATCACACACACACACACACACACACACACACACACACATCACACTCACACACACAGACACACACACACACATCACACACACACACACACATCACACTCACACACACAGACACACACACATCACACAAACACACACACACATGACTACACACAGAAAAATGAAGGTGCCATCTGGTTCTTCAGTGATGCTAGCATAGAATAAGCATTTTTAGTTCCACAAATAACCTTTCAAACCAGGGTTCTCTAAAGAACCATTTCCTTTAAGAGTTCTTCAAAGAACCTATCAAGGTGCCTCAAAGAACATTCAAAAGATGGTTCTTTAAGGCACCATTGACGGGTCTTCGTAGAACCACAAAGCCTTTTAAAGAACCATTTAAGAGCCTTTAGTCTGTTGTGTCCAGACTAAGAACATCTAAGGAACATAAATGGCCGACGGAGATGATGTGACACCAGGAGACGGATGATGTCATGAGCTGTCTTCCAATGGGATGAGAGCGTTGGGCCCAGCCGTCCTCCTGTTGGTGAGCGCCCTGTGAGGAGCTCTTTGATGTTGATGCATGCGTGGTAAACCCCAGCGCTGCTCTGGACTCCTCCTCCTCCTCCTCCTCCTCCTCCTCCTCCGAGGAGAGGACGTGGAACACAAACACACCTCTGATGATATCGTCTTCACGCGACCGGCTGCGTAGTTTCCTTCACGGCGTACGACGCTCGACCAACGCCAGAACAGGAAGGGGGGAAAGGGCTTCAATGTCCTCTGACCCCTCATCCTCTGACCCCTCATCCTCTCATCCCTCATCCTCTGATCCCTCATCCTCTGACCCCTCATCCTCTCATCCCTCATCCTCTCACCCCTCATCCTCTGACCCCTCATCCTCTGACCCCTCATCCTCTCATCCCTCATCCTCTGACCCCTCATCCTCTGACCCCTCATCCTCTCATCCCTCATCCTCTGACCCCTCATCCTCTCATCCCTCATCCTCTGACCCCTCATCCTCTGACCCATCATCCTCTCATCCCTCATCCTCTGACCCCTCATCCTCTGACCCCTCATCCTCTCATCCCTCATCCTCTCATCCCTCATCCTCTTATCCCTCATCCTCTCATCCTCTCATCCCTCATCCTCTGACCCCTCATCCTCTGACCCCTCATCCTCTCATCCCTCATCCTCTGACCCCTCATCCTCTGACCCCTCATCCTCTCATCCCTCATCCTCTGACCCCTCATCCTCTCATCCCTCATCCTCTGACCCCTCATCCTCTGACCCCTCATCCTCTCATCCCCCATCCTCTGACCCCTCATCCTCTCATCCCTCATCCTCTGACCCCTCATCCTCTGACCCCTCATCCTCTGACCCCTCATCCTCTCATCCCTCATCCTCTCATCCCTCATCCTCTGACCCCTCATCCTCTGACCCCTCATCCTCTGACCCCTCATCCTCTCATCCCTCATCCTCTGACCCCTCATCCTCTCATCCCTCATCCTCTGACCCCTCATCCTCTGACCCATCATCCTCTCATCCCTCATCCTCTGACCCCTCATCCTCTCATCCCTCATCCTCTGACCCCTCATCCTCTCATCCCTCATCCTCTGACCCCTCATCCTCTGACCCCTCATCCTCTCATCCCTCATCCTCTGACCCCTCATCCTCTCATCCCTCATCCTCTCATCCCTCATCCTCTTATCCCTCATCCTCTGACCCCTCATCCTCTCATCCTCATCCTCTGACCCTCATCCTCTGACCCTCATCCTCTGACCCTCATCCTCTCATCCCTCATCCTCTGACCCTCATCCTCTGACCCTCTCATCCCTCATCCTCTGACCCCTCATCCTCTCATCCCTCATCCTCTCATCCCTCATCCTCTGACCCCTCATCCTCTGACCCCTCATCCTCTGACCCCTCATCCTCTCATCCCTCATCCTCTGACCCCTCATCCTCTCATCCCTCATCCTCTGACCCCTCATCCTCTGACCCCTCATCCTCTGACCCCTCATCCTCTCATCCCTCATCCTCTGACCCCTCATCCTCTGACCCCTCATCCTCTCATCCCTCATCCTCTGACCCTCATCCTCTGACCCCTCATCCTCTGATCCCTCATCCTCTGACCCCTCATCCTCTCATCCCTCATCCTCTGACGCCTCATCCTCTCATCCCTCATCCTCTGACCCTCATCCTCTCATCCCTCATCCTCTGACCCCTCATCCTCTCATCCCTCATCCTCTGACCCCTCATCCTCTGACCCCTCATCCTCTCATCCCTCATCCTCTGACCCCTCATCCTCTCATCCCTCATCCTCTGACCCCTCATCCTCTCATCCCTCATCCTCTGACCCCTCATCCTCTCATCCTCTCATCCCTCATCCTCTGACCCCTCATCCTCTCATCCCTCATGAAATGGAGGCAGGGTCCCAAACATGTCCATGTTTCTTATTATAATGATGTCACTACTGAACTGTTGGCGGTCGGAGAGGTGTGACTTGAACCAGGAGAGGGCGGAGCCAGTAACGTGGAGGGAGGACTGAAGAAGAGGAGGGTGGAGCGGCTGAGGGAGAGGAGGGTGGAGCGGTTGAAGAAGAGGAGGGTGGAGCGGCTGAGGGAGAGGAGGGTGGAGCGTTGAAGAGGAGGAGGTGGAGGTGAAGAAGAGGAGGGTGGAGCGGTTGAAGAAGAGGAGGGTGGAGCGGCTGAGGGAGAGGAGGGTGGAGCGGTTGAAGAAGAGGAGGGTGGAGCGGTTGAAGAAGAGGAGGGTGGAGCGGTTGAAGAAGAGGAGGGTGGAGCGGCTGAGGGAGAGGAGGGTGGAGCGGTTGAAGAAGAGGAGGGTGGAGCGGCTGAGGGAGAGGAGGGTGGAGCGGTTGAAGAAGAGGAGGGTGGAGCGGCTGAGGGAGAGGAGGGTGGAGCGGTTGAAGAAGAGGAGGGTGGAGCGGCTGAAGAAGAGGAGGGTGGAGCGGTTGAAGAAGAGGAGGGTGGAGCGGTTGAAGAAGAGGAGGGTGGAGCGGTTAAGAAGAGGAGGGTGGAGCGGTTGAAGAAGAGGAGGGTGGAGCGGTTGGTGGCGTTGACGGTTCAGGAGCCGGTTGTTGTCTTCCTGACGGGATGAAAGGAATGGAGAGGCAGGAGGCGTGTCCTAATGAGGCTCCTCCCCCCTCCTATCAATCCACTGCCCACTGACCTGCTGGGCTTCTGAGTGAGTGTGTGTGTGTGTGTGTGTGTGTGTGTGTGTGTGTGTGTGTGTGTGTGTGTGTGTGTGTGTGTGTGTGTGTGTGTGTGCATGTGTTACACAACAGGCATTCCAGTAGTGACAGCAGTAAACAGGCACACACACACACCATGACACACACACACACACACACCATGACACATGCACGCACACACACACACACCATGACACACACACACACACACACACCATGACACATGCACACACACACACACACACACACACACACACAGTGTCCTCGCTGTGCTGCAGCCTCTCGTCCGCTGGCCGATGCCAGTTGGTCATTTGACTACATTTCCATACTGAGCCTGGGGGGGGGGGGGGGGTCAGTGTGTATGTGTGTATGTGTGCATGGGGGGGGGGGGGGCGGAGCACATGATGCTGAACTCCATGTCCTCGCCGACATGGCCACAGTGCTGCCGCTGGCTGGAAGGTCCATCCAGGGGTCCAGGCGGCACCGTCCACGTACATGCAGCCCCCCCCCCCCCCCATGCGGATGACTGCCTCATCCCTTTGATGTTAAAGCTATAGATTCACACACTCTGCCTGCTCTTACCCAATCAGCATCAAAGGCCCGGCCCACCATGTGTGTGATGGTGTGTGTGATGGTGAGATGGTGTGTGTGATGGTGTGATGGTGCGATGGGGTGTGTGATGGTGTGTGTGATGGTGTGTGTGATGGTGTGTGTGATGGTGAGATGGTGTGTGTGATGGTGTGTGTGATGGTGTGTGTGTATACTCTCCATTCAAAGGCGTTATTATTAATATCTCTCTCTCTCCGTCTCTCCTTCTACCTCTCCCTCTTTCTCTCTCTCCCTCCCTCCTTCTCTCTCTCTCTCCAGCAGCAGGGTGCCCCAGATTCACCCCCCCCCCCCTTAATGCAGTGACGCTCCTCCGCTGTGGAGCGCTACTGACACCTAGTGGCCGGGAGCAGGTAGTGCAGCCTGGAGGTGGCAGCAGGGCCTGAAATGGGGATTTTGAGCTCCATTTCATTTCCTGCCCGTCACGTTGACCAGAGGACATCCTATGAAGCACCGGTGTGGGAATGAAGTGATATTCAAAAAAAGAGGGAGCTCATCTCGTTAGTTTCTATTGATTCTTTTTGAACGTCTGCATCTGATCAATACTCCCAATAGATCAATCAACGGTTGAAGTGGTTCTGCTCAGGCCCGGCTGATGGTCAGTGGGTCGGGAATCTGAATCAATATCCGTGTGTGGAGTTAATCTGGTGAGTGTTCCTCTGGCACTGAGAGGAGGTGGACGAGGTGGAGGAGGAGGTGGAGGAGCCGTCAGTACAAACAAGACGAGCTCAGCAGGTTTCTTTATTGGAGCGGTGCAGCCAGACCTCTATTATGGAGGACTGAAAATGTCTTAAGTATGAATAACTACAGGAATAAATACATAAATACTGAAATAAATGTATAAATAAATAAATAAATAGAGGTATAAATGAATAAATGCTTAAATAAATGTATAAATAAATACAATAGTAAATGAATGCTTTATTAAATGTATAAATAAATAGATAACAACAAGAATAAATAAATATTAGTTATACCCAGACAGGACATCATCAAATAATATTTATATTTATTTATGTCTCTATTTATGTGTATTTCTTTATTTATTTATGCGTGACATTTTTTTGTCCTTATATGCAAATGAGCTTGGGCGATTTTGACAGACCATTTGATTATAATTCAATATTTTTGTTAAGATTGTGGTTTTTTTAATTGTATGATCAATGTAATAAACAGTTATCTATTTGATTTATTAGCCAAAAATAGACATTTCTTGCATGTAAATCCCAAGCATATTTTAAAGAAAGTGGACAATATTGCAATATTAATGACAAATACTATGATAGCTCATTGTATCCACAAAGTCCAATCCAATGTATCTTTTGAAGAGTTTTAGTTAATGTCAGAATGTGCAGTTCACATGCGGGCCACAGGGGGTGGTGGTGAGCTGTGTTCGGTGGTCAAACAGCAGCTCAGCAGATATTCAGATCTAATTCATTCCTGGAGAGTTTCACCGAGACCTGGAAGCGTCAATAACAACAAATTAAACATCAGTAATCAATGGACGGCTGGATGTATGAATACAAGGATAAATAAAATAAAAAATAAATAAATATACACTTTTATTAATCCCCAAGGGGAAATTAGTTCTCTGCATTTAACCCATCCTTAATTATTAAGGAGCAGTGGGCTGCAGTGATGCGCCCGGGAAGCAACTGGGGGTTCAGTGCCTTGCTCAAGGACACTTCGACTTGCAACTAATGGGGAGAGCGGGGATCGAACTCACAACCTTCTGGTTGCAGGACGGCCCTCTTACCCCACTGAGCTACAGCCTCCCCCTGAAAGATAATACAGATGTGGACATTGATGAAGACAGAAGGAACATAAATGCTTGCGATAGAACACACACACACACACACACACACACACACACACACACACACACACACACACACACACACACACACACACACATATATATATATATACATATATATATATGTAAGTACATTTGTATGTATATATATGTGTATATACACATATTTATACATGTGTATATATATATGTATATATACATATATATGTATATATGTAAGTATATATGTATGTATATATATATGTGTATATACACATATTTATACATGTGTATATATATTTATACATATATATATATTTATATATGTATGTATATATATATATATATATATACACGTAAATATACATATATGTATATATACATATGTGTGGATATATAGGTATATATGTGTATATGTATATTTATATATATATCTATCTATATGTATTATGTATATATGTGTGTATATACATGTGTGTATACATATATATGTGTATATATACAGGAGGAGGACTTGATTAGTGACCTGAGGCAGGTGAGTGAACAGGTGAAGGAGTTAGACTGAAACACAGAGGGAGGAGGTGGGAGGAGCTTAACTGTGACAGCAAGACTAAACAGGAAGCTGCAGTTTGAACACGCAGGACGTAACACACGGCCTGCCGCTGCTTCACAACATCAACGTCAGATTAAGATGATTAAAGGGGGACAGGTGTGTGTCGGTTGGTTGTCGGCGTGTCTTGCAGCCTCAACCAGCAGGAGGCGAGCCGCTGTCTTTGAGGTTCTCTGCTGCAACAACAACAACAACAACAACAACGCTGCACACAGGAATGGAGGAGAAACTCCAGACAGAGCAGCGAGCCCAGCGGGGAGTCTCCGCCGAGGCTCCTCCTCATTTAAAGCTTTGTGTGACGAGCGTACGCGTTTGACCTCAGGTTACACGCACGAGTCTCAACCCGACGGCCGACTCTGGGAGAGCAACGGGATGCGAGTGAAGACTTGCTCCCCTCAAGATGATCAACCGCCATCTCCTCTCCTGTGAACCGGCGTCAACAGCCACCGTTACATCGCTGGCTTTCCTCAATATGCAAATAGTATCCATAATATATTTGTGAATCCCCGTCGTTGGCCGTTCCCCTCGGTTTACTGCGATATTCAAATGTGAACGCTCGTGTTAAAACCCGCCCAGCTCTCTTTGTGGAGCTCTCGGTTCTTCAAGCCGTGCTTTCTCACAATCAATATCGATCGATAACCTTGAAATGTCTACGCTGAATATGAAGCTATAGCCGGCGGATTAGCTTAGTATAAAGAACGGAAACGGCTAATCTGGTTCACTCCAAAAGTTAAAAAGTATACGCTTCATGTGTTAAAGCTGCATTCTCTCTCCTGACCACCAGGGGGCTCCTCTGGTTGTATAGAAGTCTATGCTTCATGTGTTACAGCTGCATTCTCTCTCCTGACCACCAGGGGGCGACTCCTCTGGTTGTATAGAAGTATATGCTTCATGTGTTAAAGCTGCATTCTCTCTCCTGACCACCAGGGGGCGACTCCTCTGGTTGTATAGAAGTCTATGCTTCATGTGTTAAAGCTGCATTCTCTCTCCTGACCACAAGGGGGCGACTCCTCTGGTTGTATAGAAGTATATGCTTCATGTGTTGAAGCTGCATTCTCTCTCCTGACCACCAGGGGGCGACTCCTCTGGTTGTATAGAAGTCTATGCTTCATGTGTTAAAGCTGCATTCTCTCTCCTGACCACCAGGGGGTGACTCCTCTGGTTGTATAGAAGTATATGCTTCATGTGTTAAAGCTGCATTATCTCTCCTGGCCACCAGGGGGCGACTCCTATGGTTGTATAGAAGTCTATACTTCATGTGTTAAAGCTGCATTCTCTCTCCTGACCACCAGGGGGCGACTCCTCTGGTTGTATAGCACTTCTATCTTGATTTATTACCTCAGTAAACATTATTAACAGGGTAAATTCACAATTAATTCAATTCAATTCAGTTTATTTTTTATAGCCCATTCTCACAAATTACATACATTATTAAATCTCCTAGAGTCTTGTGTGACCCACACGTCCCGACCCCAAAATCTAATGCTCATCAGATGCTTGTAAACTATTAAAATTATACTAAATTCAGTATGACGGGCCCTCGTTAACGAGAGGAGACAACAAACAACCGTTCACATGGGTTCCCGGGGGGGGGGGGGGGACCATGTGACCCTGTGACCCTGTGATCATGTGATCATGTGACCATATGACCATGTGACCATGTGACCATGTGATCACCACGGTAACGAGCATGTAACGAAGTATTTTTTTTTATCAATTAACGCAGTTACAATTACTGAAATTTAAATGAGTTCGGGGGGGGTGGGGGGGAGAATCGGGAGAGTTCCCGGTGGGCCGCTTCACTTCTGGGCCGGTCGAGAATTTTATTTGTTGACATTTGTCACGTTAGTCCATCTTCTCTTAAAGTGAGCTACACACGTTCCGCATTCTGACACCGCAGCCTCTGCATGGGTTGTACCATGCGAGGAAGTTCACCCCTCCCAAATAGAGTTGGTTCGGTCCTTAGCCGTCTTTTCCAAAACGTTTTCTCAGCTCCGGATAGCTGGGCCGGCCCGACCGCAACGATACGCGTCAGGGAGGATGGACGGGAGGAAGAGGGCCGGAGGGGCTGGAAAAGCCAGGTTGAAAAAAAGAAAGGCATTGGAGGAGGATGCTGCCAAATGTGCCAAGCTTACAGATTTATGTTCAAGAGGACAAACACAAGTGGCAACTGGTCAAGAGAGACAAAGGCCTAATGATTAGCAACATAACTATTCGGCTAACGTTGTAGCCGTGATTAAAATCATTGTGGCGTTGTCAACCTATTCCCAAGCAAAATATTAAATTAAAATATTAGCCTTTTTATATCACCGAAAATATGGCGATCCATAGACTTTGCAAATATTATGCAAATATTGATATATAATATTGATATTGAATAGGCTCTCAGATAAAAAGTTTGAGAAGCTTCTCCTCTTGAGGTACAATAACTGGTTTGAGGGCTAGCAATGTTGTGGCTACTGGTCAGAGGTGAGAGACGAGACTTGTTAGCCCATTTTAACGTTTGTTGAGAATCTCATCTCTTATCTATATTTAGCTTTGCCTTATGAGGCATGTTTGTTTCAACATTTTGTTAACCTTTTGTTAAATCACATATTCAATTATATGCAGCACCTCAAGGCACCTTTGTTTTCTCTTTTAATTAGTGTTAATACTGCAGGCCAATCACTTTTATTTCATTGGGCCTCATGTGGTAAAAAAAAAACACTGTTAAATGACTGAGACAGTTATTTTGTATTAAGTTAAGTATTAAAAGGGAATTTTGAACTACTGCTTGATTTGAAGGCCTGTTGCCCTGTTGATTGCAATAAATAGGTCTAAAAAATATGTTTATTGTGTTTGACTGTTCATTACATGAAAAAAGCAGACATAAAAGTAACTTAAAAGTTACTTTCCCTAGTAACTAAGTACTTTTGATATACAGTAACTGGTATAGTAATTAAATTACCTTTAAAAGAAGTAACTAGTAACTGTAACTAATTACTAATTTTCAGTAACTTGCCCAACACTGCTCCTGAGTGCTGACTCCGGTAAGAGGTGCTGACTCAGGTGTGAGGTGCTTTTCCAGGGCACAGAGAGGGCGATGTGTCTCCATGGCAACCCGTGGTAAACACTGGGCTAATTGAGGCCAGAGCTCTTGCACAGCTTCAGAAAAAACAAAAACACTCCCGAGGATGTAAAGTGGAACTCCCGGTGTTTCCCATGTGAGGTCAACATCTGGCCACGTATTACGCAACCGTGGCACCGGGAGGAACCGGAGGAACCGGAGGAACCGGGAGGAACCGGAGGAACCCCGCGGAGGTGGGGCGTGGTCTGGAGTCCAAGTTACACCTGCAGCAGGATGGCCGCCCTTCACCTCTCACCTACCGCACAGAGAGTCACATGACCTCACGGGGGGGGGGTTGCCACGCTGCACTCGGATACCGTTGCTATGGTTTCCCCACGCCTATATTTCACAAAGAAATGTAAACAGCTGTGGACGTCAGGTACAGGTAGCTCTGGCACGCACTTCACCGCCGTGTTGCGCAACAGAAAGTAATGTCCTCCTCAAGACTCAAAGCATGGGACATATTATGGGATGGAGACACCAGTAGAGCCAGGAGAACAGGTGTATATGAAAGAAGGTCTGGTTACACACAGAAATACACAAACATGTGTATGTGGTTTTAGCTCAGTGTGAACATCTGACACACACACACTCACGCACACATACGTTCACATGCACCCACACACACGCACACAAACACACACACACATTCACAAATGCACACACACACGCACAAACATACGCACACACAGGCACTCACACACATGCACACACACACGCTCACACAAACACGCATGAACACGCACTCATCCACACACAAACTCACAAACACACACGCAAACAAACACGTGCACGCACGCACGCACTCTTCATTGACAAGAGCCATGTCACGTGACCTCATACAGGCGAACATAAAGGTGTCTAATCGGAAACTACCAGTTTTCATTATGAGTCTCTTGGGAGGAGGAAGAGGAAGAGGAGGAGGAGGGTGAGGGGGGTTTTCTCACAAAAGCACGAGCCCGGTGTGATTTCCCTCAGATCAGTCAAACCGGAATTCCCCGCCGAAGCCCCGCCCACCGAGCGCATAAGAAGCAGCGCGCGCTCCTGAGCGCCACTACTCCGCTCTGACCTGCGCACCGACCCGCAGCTCTCTCTCCCTCGCGCAGTCGCAATGGACGTCCACCGAGCACCGAGCCGCCACCACACGGACTACCGGGCGGACCGCGCGGAGCCCAAGCACGGGACGGCGGCGCCGCCGTGCCACGAGGACCGGGTCGACAGCGGCCTGGACTCCCTGAAGGAGGACGAGCTGGTGTACGAGCTGGAGGAGCTGCACATGGACGCGCGCGAGGAGCGCACGCACGACTACGAGCCGTGGAGGCGCGCGCTGACGGACGACGGGGACTCGTAAGTAGACGTGTTATTGACTCGCGCGTGCCTTCCTTCCTTCCTTCCTTCCTTCCTGCGCGGCTCAGGTGCGCATGCACGATAACGTGAATGCGCATTACAGCCGTGAAGAAGCGGCGCAGTTGAGTCTGAAAATGTCGAGAAAAGTTGCACGACAACAAAAGGGCCCTCTGCGCGCGTCCCCGCGGCCAGCGCTTGTGTACTTTGGCTGAGCGCGCGCTGTGGGCGGCGCCGCGCTGCGCGTTCAGGAAAGTCCCTGGCCCGCTGCCAGGAAGAAGCTTCAGAGGCTGAGCGACCGCGACGCTCCGGCCTTGCGAAACACTTTGTGCTCTGATCCACTTCCTCTCCGGAACGAGCCGCGGTTTCTTTTTTTCGAAAAGCACTATTAACTTATCTTACCCCCCTCCTCTCCCCCCCTCCTCCTCCTCTTCCTCTTCCTCCCCCCACAGGCTCCTCCACTTGGCCATCATCCATGAAGCCACCGATCAGGCCCTGCAGATGATCAAAGTGTCTCACAATCACCCCTACCTCGACACGCAGAACCACCAGAGACAGGTAATGACACACACACACACACATGCACACAGAGAGACACTCACACACACACAGATGCACACAGACACAGACACACACACTCGCACACAGACACACACAGATGCACACACACACATAGACACCCACACACTCACACACACATAGACACGCTATCACAGACACACTTGCACTCACAAAGAGACAAAGACACACAGCACACAGACACACACATACAGACACACACACAGAGACGCACACAAACAGACACACATACAGACAGAGGCGCACACACTCACACACAAACATAGACATACACACACACGCACACAGAGACACAAACACGCATATACAGACACCCACACACTCTCTTTGGGATGATAAGTAAATGCCCCCCCCCCCCCCCCCAGACTGCGCTCCACCTGGCGGTGATCACCGATCAGCCCCAGCTGGTGGAGCGGCTCCTGAAGGCCGGCGCCGACCCGCGTCTGGCCGACGACGGCGGCGACGCGGCGCTGCACCTCGCCTGCAAGAAGGGCTCGCTGGCCTGCTTCAGCCTCATCACGCAGAACTGCCAGCGCCACGTCGCCGCCATGGCGGCGCGCCCCAACTACAGTGGTGGGTACACACACGCACGCGCGCACACACACACACGCGCACACACACACTGAGACGTTCGTGGTTATTAACTTCGCTCTTCCTCTCTCTCCACAGGACACAACTGTCTCCACTTGGCGTCCATCAACGGCTACATCTCATTGGTCGAGAGCCTCGTTCAGCTGGGTGCCGACATCAACGCGCAGGTGAGAGGAAGTGAGGTTTCCACGGCGACCGCGAGGACCTCGGCGTGCCTCGGCAGGAAGCTAACGGTGTCCCTTCTCCCCGCGGTCGTAGGAACAGTGCAGCGGGCGGACGCCGCTCCACCTGGCCGTGGACCTCCAGAACCCGGCGCTGGTGCTCCGCCTCCTGCAGCTCGGCGCCGACGTGAACTGCCTGAACTACGGCGGCTTCGCGCCGTACCACCTGACCTACGGCCGCCAGAGCGAGGAGATCCGCCGGCAGCTGTACGAGAAGACGGCGCGGGAGCTGCGGCGGCTTCCCGACAGCGAGTCGGACGACAGCGACGCCGAGGGCGCGTCGGAGGACGAGGTCGGTTCTCCAGAACCTTTGAGTTCTCTCGAGGTTTCACGCCGGGTCGGTTGTTTCCTAACGTGCGGCGCTCTCTCTCCCGCAGATGTACGATGACATAAAGTTTGGGGAGTAAAGTTCGGTGGAAACGACGGTGACGCTGCTGCTCGGTGGGCTCGGCCCCCGACGACCCGGTCCTGGGATCAGAAGAGGGTCCGGTCCAGATCACAGGAGGATCTGCACCGAGACCTCCGGAGTCCTCTGGAGACGACGTGTACAGTGTGGATAGCAGACGTGTAATATATTGTAAATAGAGATTATTTTTGTACACGTGTGAATTTAAACGCTATAAATAAAGACGAGTTTATAAATAAACGCTCGGCTGTCGTTCCTCCGTGCGTCACGTCTGACTCGCTCTGGGGTTTCCTCGCCGGGCGAGGTCACCGCTCTGAGTCAGCGCCGAAAGTCCCGTGGAACACGGTGTTCTTTGAACGCCTCGCGGCGGCTTGGCGCTCGCTGGAAATACCGATTCGACCACTAGGAGCGCGGTGCCAGGTCGCGATGAGCACGCGGGACGAGGCGCCTGAAGTGACCAGGAAGGCGCTCCAGTTCCCAGGAGGAAGAGGACTTGAAGGCAACGCGAGGGATCGGGTTTAATAGCAGCGTGTAAACGTTAAACCTGTGGGGGGGCGGGGCTTCCCAAAGGCTCAGCGCTTCCTTTAGGGACGGTGGTAATTATTCAAGAGGAGCGACTGAAACACGACGCAGCCTTCAAGGAAGACGTCTCGGCTTCTGACTGGAGAGGAACTAAGGAGTCACTGATCATGGCAATGTCTCTCTCCCCTCCTGTCTCTCTCCCCCCTCCCTCCTGTCTCTCCCTCTCTCCTCTCGCTCCTGTCTCTCTCCCTCCCCTCTTTCTCTCCCCTTCCTTTCTCCCTTCCCTCTCTACCTCCCTCCCCTTCTCTCCCCTCTTCCTCTCCCTTCTCTCTACCTCTCAAATGTCTCAATCCTCATCTCCCTCTCCCCTTCTTCTCTCCCTCCCCTCCCTCCTGTCTCTCTCCCCCCTTCTCTACCTCTCCCCTTTCTTCCTTCCCTCTCTACCCCCTTCTCTCTACCTCTCATCTCCCCTCTTTCTCTCATTCTTTTCTCCCTCTCTCGCCCCTCTCCCTCCCCCCTCTCTTTTGAAAAGAGAGAGAAGCTTGTCATGTTTCCGTTGACTCAGTCTCTTTCTGACGTGTATTTTAATGAAGCTGTAGAGAAAGGAGGTCAGAGTTCTCTCCATCACGTGACCCGGCGACAGGAAGCTGGCGGTCGAGCGCGGCGTGTTCCCGGAACCGTTTCCCCCGCCACTCGACCGCCATGAGAACATCCACCTTCACCACGAGAACATCCACCTTCACCAGGAGAACATCCACCTTCACCACGAGAACATCCACCTTCACCAGGAGAACATCCACCTTCACCAGGAGAACATCCACCTTCACCAGGAGGAGAACACGGCCACAGAGACTCTGGTCTTTTTACTCAAAAACACTTCTTTATTTGTATTGTTGATAGAACAATGGGTGAATATACAGTAAACAACAACAGCCTCCTCCGGAACTGGACCATCAGTCCCGATCCGCCAGGGCCACCAGGTGGACGTCCACCTCCGTCTCTGTCAGAATCCTGGAAAGAGACAAAGAGGGGGAGAGAGACAGAGGGAGTGTGAGATGGGAGAGAGAGAGGGAGTGTGAGATGGGAGAGAGAGAGAGAGAAGAGAGGGAGAGGAGAGAGAGAGACAAAGAGGGGGAGAGAGACAGAGGGAGTGTGAGATGGGAGAGAGAGAGGGAGTGTGAGATGGGAGAGAGAGAGACAAAGAGGGGGAGAGTGAGACAGAGGGAGTGTGAGATGGGAGAGAGAGACAAAGAGGGGGAGAGGGAGTGTGAGATGGGAGAGAGAGACAGAGGGAGTGTGAGATGGGAGAGAGAGAGGGAGTGTGAGATGGGAGAGAGAGACAAAGAGGGAGAGGGTGTGAGATGGGAGAGAGAGACAAGAGAGGTGTGAGATGGGAGAGAGACAAAGAGGGGAGAGGGTGTGAGATGGGAGAGAGAGAGACAAAGAGGGGGAGAGTGAGACAGAGGGAGTGTGAGATGGGAGAGAGAGAGGGAGTGTGAGATGGGAGAGAGAGACAAAGAGGGGGAGAGGGAGTGTGAGATGGGAGAGAGAGAGAGTGAGAGATGGGAGAGTGAGACAGAGGGAGTGTGAGATGGGAGAGAGAGACAAAGAGGGGGAGAGGGAGTGTGAGATGGGAGAGAGAGAGACAAAGAGGGGGAGAGTGAGACAGAGGGAGTGTGAGATGGGAGAGAGACAAAGAGGGGGAGAGTGAGACAGAGGGAGTGTGAGATGGGAGAGAGACAAAGAGGGGGAGAGTGAGACAGAGGGTGAGATGGGAGAGAGAGACAAGAGGGGAGAGTGAGACAGAGGAGTGTGAGATGGGAGAGAGAGACAAGAAAGAGGGAGAGGAGAGTGTGAGATGGGAGAGAGAGACAAAGAGGGGAGAGTGAGACAGAGGAGTGTGAGATGGGAGAGAGAGAGAGAGACAAAGAGGAGAGTGAGACAGAGGGAGTGTGAGATGGGAGAGAGAGAGACAAAGAGGGGGAGAGTGAGACAGAGGGAGTGTGAGATGGGAGAGAGAGACAAAGAGGGGGAGAGTGAGACAGAGGGAGTGTGAGATGGGAGAGAGAGACAAGAGGGGAGTGAGACAGAGGGAGTGTGAGATGGGAGAGAGAGACAAAGAGGGGGAGAGTGAGACAGAGGGAGTGTGAGATGGGAGAGAGAGACAAAGAGGGGGAGAGTGAGACAGAGGGAGTGTGAGATGGGAGAGAGAGACAAAGAGGGGGAGAGTGAGACAGAGGGAGTGTGAGATGGGAGAGAGACAAAGAGGGGGAGAGTGAGACAGAGGGAGTGTGAGATGGGAGAGAGACAAAGAGGGGGAGAGTGAGAGCGGTTGACGTTTCATCAGTAAAGACATGAAGCCCCTCATGTGGGGGGGGGGCTGCTGGTCCTCTACCTGAACTTGGGGTCCTGGATGGTGACGACGCCCACCTCCAGCTCGGAGGGCTTGAAGTCGATGGAGAGCACGGTGGACAGGCAGCAGATGGCCGTCTGGGGGATCGCGGTTAGAAGGTCACTCGAGGGTCCCGCCCCCGTGGCTCAACCTGTGGTGCGTGTGCAGACGCGTACCTCGATGGTCTGCTTAAAGGTCCAGTCCGGCTTCTTCTTCACCTTCTTCTCCAGGAAGCTGGTGGCCTCCGTCTGCTTCACGCCGGCCGCCGTGGCCTTGAAGCCGCAGTAGTAGCCGGCCGGGTCGCATTTGTACACCTGGGCGCCGTGCTCCTCGTCGACGCCGATCATGATCATACCTGCAGGCGAGCCGAGGGGAGGAGCAGTGAGGAGGTGAAGAGAGAGAGACTCACAGCAGTGAGGAGGTGAAGAGAGAGACTCACAGCAGAGAGGAGGTGAAGAGAGAGAGACTCACAGCAGTGAGGAGGTGAAGAGAGAGACTCACAGCAGAGAGGAGGTGAAGAGAGACTCACAGCAGAGAGGAGGTGAAGAGACTCACAGCAGAGGAGGTGAAGAGACTCACAGCAGAGAGGAGGTGAAGAGACTCACAGCAGAGAGGAGGTGAAGAGACTCACAGCAGAGAGGAGGTGAAGAGACTCACAGCAGAGGAGGTGAAGAGAGACTCACAGCAGAGAGGAGGTGAAGAGAGACTCACAGCAGAGAGGAGGTGAAGAGACTCACAGCAGAGAGGAGGTGAAGAGACTCACAGCAGAGAGGAGGTGAAGAGACTCACAGCAGAGAGGAGGTGAAGAGACTCACAGCAGAGAGGAGGTGAAGAGACTCACAGCAGAGAGGAGGTGAAGAGACTCACAGCAGAGAGGAGGTGAAGAGACTCACAGCAGAGAGGAGGTGAAGAGACTCACAGCAGAGGAGGTGAAGAGACTCACAGCAGAGAGGAGGTGAAGAGAGACTCACAGCAGAGAGGAGGTGAAGAGACTCACAGCAGAGAGGAGGTGAAGAGACTCACAGCAGAGAGGAGGTGAAGAGAGACTCACAGCAGAGAGGAGGTGAAGAGAGAGACTCACAGCAGAGAGGAGGTGAAGAGACTCACAGCAGAGAGGAGGTGAAGAGACTCACAGCAGAGAGGAGGTGAAGAGACTCACAGCAGAGAGGAGGTGAAGAGACTCACAGCAGAGAGGAGGTGAAGAGACTCACAGCAGAGAGGAGGTGAAGAGACTCACAGCAGAGAGGAGGTGAGAGAGACTCACAGAGGTGAAGAGACTCACAGCAGAGGAGGTGAAGAGACTCACAGCAGAGAGGAGGTGAAGAGACTCACAGCAGAGAGGAGGTGAAGAGACTCACAGCAGAGAGGAGGTGAAGAGACTCACAGCAGAGAGGAGGTGAAGAGACTCACAGCAGAGAGGAGGTGAAGAGACTCACAGCAGAGAGGAGGTGAAGAGACTCACAGCAGCCCAGCGGCCTCATCTCGGCGTTCTGCGTGTAGACCTGGGAGATGTCCGCCAGCCTCTTGCACAGCATGTCCACTGGGATCTCGTACCCGTACTTGTACTTCCAGTTGGCCGCCTCGTAGCGAGCTCGCTGGACTTGGGACCTGCTGTCAGCTGGAGAATAATAATATTAAGAGTAAATATTAATTCCTTTGAATGTGTTTTATTACTTACTTTTAAGAGTATGCATTACTTACTTTAAAAGTGTTTTGTTATTTACTTTTAATAGTCAATATGAATTCCTTTTAATGGTTTTTATTACTTACTTTTAATAGTATGTATTATTTTAAATGTTTTTATTATTATTTACTTTTAATAGTAAATATTAATTCTTTAATAGTATGTATTACTTACTTTAAATGTTTTTGTTATTTACTTTTAATAGTCAATATGAATTCCTTTTAATGGTTTTTATTACTTACTTTTAATAGTATGTATTATTTTAAATGTTTTTATTATTATTTACTTTTAATAGTAAATATTAATTCTTTAACAGTATGTATTACTTTAAATGTTTTTATTATTTACTTTTAATAGTAAATATTAATTATTTTTAATTGTATTTATTACTTACTTTTAATAGTAAATAATAATTATTTGTAATGTTTTTTATCATCTAATTTTAATAGTAAATATTAATTCCTTTGAATGGTTTTTATTACTTACTTTTAATAGGATGTATTACTTACTTTAAATGTTTTTTATTATTTACCTTTAATAGGATGTATTGCTTACTTTGAATGTTTTTTATTATTATTTACTTTTAATAGTAAATATGTATTCCTTTTATTGTTTTTTATTACTTAAATTTCATAGTAAAGTGTCTGTCAATCGACTTACCAAATGTGAGACCGAGATACAATGAGACATGAAAATAACATTGCAACCGTTTGTTTTTAAACTAAATATTTTGTATATATATATGTATATATATATAGTTTAT
Source organism: Pseudoliparis swirei (assembly GCF_029220125.1). Lineage (NCBI taxonomy): Eukaryota > Metazoa > Chordata > Actinopteri > Perciformes > Liparidae > Pseudoliparis > Pseudoliparis swirei. Next base: position 22,692,621 of record NC_079399.1, on the reverse strand, counting down.
ACTATAAACTTTATAGTATATCGCAAATATTTAGTTTATAGTATATAGTAAATATTTAGTTTATATATTATATATAAACTAAATATATATATCGTAAATATTTAGTTCATAGCATATAGTAAATATTTAGTTTATATATTATATATAAACGAAATATATATATATTATATATATAGTAAATATTTAGTTTATATATATATATATATAGTTTTGCAAACAACAGTTTTCTAAACAAGAGCAGAATATATCCTACATATAAAAAGTAAAGCAGTGTTGTTCTGCAGCGTAAGGTGGGAGGTGCTTAGTGATTTCCTAAGTGTTCATTGGTTAGTTTCACACAAAATATTTTGATGGACATACGAGTCCACAAATTACGTTGGAGGGGCGGAGCTCGACACAAAAGTCATGTCCAGACACAGAGGTAGAACGTCGACAGAGTACGGCAACATCAGAACTATATTTGTCGCATGAATTTAAAAAAAAGTACAATTACACTCTGTCGTGTGTTCTAAACAACCAATCTTCTTCTTGTTCACGCCGCATGGCCGGTCTTTAGTCATGTGACATTGGAGATGGTTTTGGTTTTAAACTAAGTCATATCAGTGTGGCTGCAGCCAAAGCTCACCCGTCATCCCGGACATCACACATCCGATGCTTTCCGTTATTCTGAAGAGGTGCGTCACTGTGGCAGAATCCAGAAGCTTGTCCTGCAACCAGGAGGAAAATGTATGACTAAAAAGTCTCCTGCAAATAAAAAACGACGACAACTAGACTCCGTCAATATAAGCTTTGTCACAAATATGTTTTTAAATGAATAAAAAATGCTTTTAATATCTGTTTTTCCCCACATAATATAAATTGTACATCGTGTGACCCCACTGAGCTCTGAACATATGATGCCAATATTTTATTCATACTAACATAATATTAAGAATCCATCTTATTTTAACATGATATATACCTCTTAAATGTTAAATATTTGACAAGTAGTTTACGACTAGAGAAACTGAGGTGCATTGTCATGCATTGTGCTAATATAGACCAGATGTACATCTTCACCTTTCTACCATAATGGCCCACGTAATTCTCAGTTTTTTTTAATTAGGCAGTAAAACGGCCAACGTCACTTACTTTGAATGTTTTTTATTACTTACCTTTAATAGTATGTATTACTTACTTTTAATGTTTTATTATTTACATTTAATAGGAAATATTATTTCCTTTTAATGTTTAATATTTACTTTTAATAGTAAATATTACTTCCTTTTAATGTTTTTTATTACTTCCTTTTAATAGTATATATTACTTACTTTTAATGTTTTTTATTACTTACTTTTAATGGTTTTTATTATTTACTTTTAACAGTCAATATTACTTTCTTTTAATTTTTTATTACTTACTTGTAATACTTTTTATTAGTTACTTTTAATAGTTTGTATTACTTTAATGTTCTGTACTGTAGCTTCTCATTGTGTGTTCTTTACCACATATACTTTTGTATTGTGTCTTATCCTGGACTGTTTGTTATTGTTTTATGTTTGTTATTGTTTTATGTTTGTTATTGTTTTGTGTTCATTATGATCCGTCAAGGCGCTACAGATGCAAATTAGCTGGATGGCTGTCAAATGGAGACATTTAAAATAAAGATAATAATAATAACTCACATAGGCCGTTATATATTACAGCGGTAGAATCACATGATCTGTCCGGCTGAGATTCAACCAGAGGTCTCCAGCCTCCCGAGGAGATGAATTAGGCCCCAAATGACATAAAGCTCCAATGAACCCCCCCGTGCCGTCTTCAAAGTGAACATGCAGCCGTCAGTGTGGGTGTCGTGAGGTTGCACAGCGGGGTGGACAAAAAAACTCACCGGTACTTTTTTTTGTGTTGCAACAATTGCACAGTCGTTCCCTCTGACCGCCACCGACGTGAGCCCGCCTTGGTTGATGGCCTTGAAAGCATATTCTGAAAAGAAGAGCGACAAGAGGAGGAGTATTAAACTCATTTTCACCATGGGCCACATCAGCATCATGGCTGCCCTCAAAGGGTTGCAACTGTAACACTCCCAAACTTATTGTTAAATAACTCTTTGCATTTGATTATTGTTTATTTTATTGTAGAAATGTTGTACATAAGAAAATGTATCTAACATTAATCCATTTAATTTGAAAACTTCAAAATGAAAGCACAGGATATTTCTTTTAAATGTCTCTAAGAAAAGGTGATCGTGTGTCTTTCATGTGGCGGGCTGGATTCGGCCCGCGGGCCTTATGTTTGACACCTGTGGACAAGAGGGTGTCTTTGGGTTGACATCTGAACACACACACACACACACGCGGTGACGTCACTTGGGGGATTTGTTGTGTTATTGAAGGCTCGTGGAGCAGCTTCATGATCCGTCCCGAGTGTTGTGGATCAGGTGACGTCATCACACGTCCGGTCCACGGGCTTAATAGTGTTTTAATCTCAAACAATTATAATAAAGTAAACTCAATTCAACGCTTTTGAGTCAAGTCATCACTCTCAGCTGTGACTCGGCTCGCTTGGCTGCAGTGTTAAAACATGCTAACTAGCCAGCTAGCTATGGTGAGTCGAGCTTTCAGTTTATTCAGTTAGAGTTAACCCAAGTTAAACAGCAGCTGGCACGAGCCTACGCATGCGCGTGAGGGCTTAGCTCCAGAAGACTCCTCTCACTTCTACACCGACCATGACAGAGCAGTTAGCTTAGCTAGCCAACAAGCTAGGTGAGAGCCGGCTTCGGCGTGGACCGGTCCGCGCACTGACCGACTTGGTAGAGCCTTCCTTCGGGAGAGAAGATGGTGATGTGTCGGTCGAACCCGGCACTGGAGCCTCGGGACATTTCTCACGGTCAAGTGGGCCGAGAAGTTCACCCAAAACTAACGTTCAAGCAGCTCTTTACTTCATGCACACTGTTTTTTTACCCGGAAGTTGAATGACGGGTGAACAAACTACATCCGGTTTCAGAGGACTGCTTGGTTTCCATGGTGATGTAATACTCATTTACTGCGGCTCTTTTTTTTGGATAAACGTAACACTTTTAAATAAATTTACTTGAGCTGGCGTAAGTATTTACACGTTATGTTACTTTTAATATCCACTACATTTAATAATTATTTATTATCGTTTTTAATGTATAGAGACCCACAAGCATAAATGAGGTCATTATCGTCAAATGTACACAAATAAAATACTTTTCTGTATTATTCTGTCATTTCCTTTATGTCTTATACGAACTGCCAAACAGTCTCTTTGAATACAACCAATCAGCAGAGGGATGTTACTCAGGTGCTCGATGTCATACTTTTACTCCACTATTTATTTTATCTCTCTAATCTACCTTCTTTGCACATTCAGATTATTAATATAATGTTTAAAATCAACTAATAAACTCTAAAGTACCGCGATGGAGTAGCGTAATGTTAACATTTCATCCTGTTGATGCTTCTCACACTCAGTGAGTCAGCATGAGCAATACCAGTTCTCCATGTGCCATAAGGCCATCTTTAAAATAGAACAGAGCTTCATTTTATGTTTATTTATAGACACATCACCTGATAACAATTCCGATTTCATTTTTTTTTAAATGCAAATGTGCATGTGCGGTGTTGGATTTCCCCTCGGCCCCCAGGTAACTGCTGCTTCCTCTTGATAAGTCACTCACACATATAGACGATGACTCATCAGCCACTGAGAGCTCCTGACCAGTGAAACCAACAGCGGATACATCTTCATATCTTCATATATCTGAAGGGTTCTGATATAAATCCAGTCTTGCAAAATAGTAGAGTGTTATATTCTGAAATATATGGATCAGCTTTAATATTTCATACTCATTTCACTAGTCGGGGAGTTTAGATTACATTCATTTGACAAAACAATACATTTAAAATATGTTCTCATAAGGTCTGGATGCTTTTCTGAATTACATGAATTCCTTTGCTTTCAGACCCCCGGGTGCAGGAGGCGTGGCCCGACCTCGGGGTTCTGGGGGATCTCCAACAGGAAGATGGTGAGAAGCCACAGGGCCGAGTTTAAATGTGAAGGAAACATTGTGAAGAACCGCCTCATACCTCAACGTGATCCTTTGGTTCTGACTCATTCTGTACATAGAGAAGATTTTTATCTGCTTTCTTTTTTCCGAACAATTGATTTTACATCAGTATTTCATATTTGCTGAAACAACCTTTTGTATGTTCTCTGTACGTCATCTGAGCCCAGAGCCATGGAGATATGAGCAGAAGATCTCATCATTCAACGCTTACAGCTGGTTTTACATTGGTTTAGTCTGCATGTTTTCTACTTAATATGGCATGTGTTCTATTTGTTTCATCTGGCATACTTAATGTGCATGTTTGCTATTTAATATGGCATGTTTTCTACTTAATATGCATGTTTTTTTATTGAATATGGCATGTTTTCTACCTACTATAGGATGTTTTCTATTTAATATGGCATGTTTTCTATTTAATATGGCATGTTTTCTACTTAATATGCATGTTTTCTCTTTAATATGGCATGTTTACTGCTTAATATGCATGTTTTCTACTTACTATCGCATGTTTTCTATTTAATATGGCATGTTTTCTACTTAATATGGCATGTTTTCTACTTAATATGCATGTTTTCTATTTAATATGGCATGATTTTTACTTAATCTGCATGTCCTCTGTTCAATATCTGAGCCCAGATCTGTGCATGAAGATATAAAGCAAAACATCTTATTTATTCTTCATAATCTAACGATCATCACGTTCTACATGAAGCTTCTCAGAACCTGAGTCAGAAAACAGCTTCTCAGAACCTCTTATCTGGAGTGGACTGCAGCGTGTGTGTGACAGTGGTGTGTGTGACACAGTGGTGTGTGTGTGTGACAGTGGTGTGTGTGTGTGATAACAGTGGTGTGTGTGTCTTCTCTAGAATCCGTAGACCGTTCTTTGTAAACATGTTTTCAATTTATTATGCATGTTTTCTACTTAATATGGCATGTTTTTTATTTAATATCCATGTTTTTTATTTAATATGGCATATTTTCTATAGAAAATATGCCATCTTTTCAATTTAAAATGGCATGTGTTCTATTTAATTTGCATGTGTTCTACTTAATATGCATGTTTTCTATTTAATATGGCATGTGTTCTACTTAATATGCATGTTTTCTATTTAATATGGCATGTTTTCTATTTAATATGGCGTCTTTTCAATTTAATATCCATGTTTTCTACTTAATATGGCATGTTTTCTACTTAATATGCATGTTTTCTATTTAATATGTTTGTAATATGTATGTTTTAATTTGAAGTATCTGTCTTGCCTGCACCTTGTTTTTGTTTTTTAAATTACGCAACGAACAATCCTAAATGTGTCTTTGGTTGCCGACATGAAGCTTCTGTGATGATGATGTTTTTCTATTGCACATGTGATACTTCTACAAGGTTTTCCATGTGTGTTTGGTTATGATCTGGCCTGCTCTTTACTAAATGTTGAGCTGTAAACTGGCTGATGAAGCACCGAGTGACTCAGAGGGAAGAGGACAGAACAGAGGCGTCACATGACTGCTCGGTTTTCCAGGAACAGATCACAATGACTTTGCTGGGGGACGTCTGAGAATATACAAGTTTACTTCTAAGAAAAGTCTGTCTTAAGTCTCTGAGGTTTTATGTTACCCCTCTTATCTCCTCCCAGCTCCATCTCTTTTTTCTTTCTACTCACTGACGGAAAGGGCAACCTTACAGCTCGTTGCCCTCGGGGGCTTTGACCCCATCTATTTCACTTAAATAACCTCAAACCACAAAACAAAAAGCTGCTAACAACTTTGGGTTCGGCTCAACATTCAAAAGACAGCATATTGATTTCATTATTTCAATTAATAATTGAGAAATACATTAACGGTCAACATTTTTAGAGCACGCCCATCTTTCCAGTTTTTAAAGGTAAGCGGCAAACTGCCAGAAAAAGGTTTACGTTAACGAAACATGAAAAATAATGTGCATTTTAAAATTCCATTTTTCAGGGAACGAGTGACGGGTTAACGACGTGCAGCCGTTCTGAAACCTGCAAGTTGTGGAAGTAAATGAAACCTCGATGGTTGATGCTAACAATCCCTCCAGGTGTCTCGACGATAGTTGATCACTGTATAAAGCAGCGTGGGAACAGACGGTGTTACTACACCCTCTGGAGCGTTATGTGGACAGTATTGTACAGGAAGTCGCATATTGCTCTTATAATGCCAAGAAAAAGGTAATTAACAAAGACAGGCAGACTATTATAACCCTTAAAAGGCTCGGTCTTTCCTTTAGAGAAATTGACGTGTTCTAGAACGTTTGACCGGTTGTGTACATTTTGATATTTCAACACAAATATGAAAAATAAATGTGAAGAAGAATACCAGACCTGCCTTCAACTGTTTAGCTGAACGTTGCCCTTGAGTTTATTTGCTGACATTTTAATGACCTTTTTACACAAGCAGGGGTTACAGATGTGTCTCTAACCTGGTCTTTCCTGATACGTTAGCTAAATAATCCACCGTGCTGCTCCGGCTAACGTTAGTTCCCAACATGGCGCAATAACATCACAAACTAGAACGGGCACTCGGTAGAGCGCATACCTTCGCATATCAAAAGATTGGGCATTGAATTATGAACATTTTGGCATTAGTTGCATGCCAATTGGATAAAAATATGGTAAAAATAAGATTTTGACCTTTTCATGACCTTGACCTTGACCTTTGACCCGATCGATCCCAAAATCGAATCAAATGGTCCCCGTATAATAACCAATCATCCCATCAAATTTCATGCAATTCGGTTGAATAGTTTTTGAGTTATGCGAGGAACACGCATACAAATAAATAAATAAATACACGGCGATCAAAACATAACCTTCCGCATTTTCAATGCGAAGGTAATAACAGCAACGTTCGTACTGAAGTTTTCATGACTTTCCATCTGTTTGCCAGTAGCACTGGTAGCACTGGACCTGGAAAACATGTGATAGAAATCGCTAACACACGCTAACGGTAGCTTCCACAAGCTAACGGTAGCTAACAATGGCTAACTGACGGAGCAACGTTGCATCACAGCCGTGTTACTCAAAGTTTAAAACGACGACAAATGAAAGTAAACTCTGATTTAATAAATGAAATATACTACTGTGGTTTACTGTTGCACGTTAGCTAGCATAGCATCCCGCCTGTTCCCGTGACACGTCGTGCTGTATTTAGTCAGCACAAGTTCTCTCGTGCTAATTTTGAACAACACCATGAAGCTAGACCTACTATGTTCTCTTTTGTGACAGACAATAATAGATTGTTTCTCTTTTAAATGTCTGCAAGAGTCCTGTGATAAAACAGTTCAACCATATTTCAGATGCTTTTTGTGAGTATATATTGAAGTATAAATTGGGCATGTGATATTGTCTCAGATCACAGGCCTCTGGATTAATTGGAATACAAAAAAATTGTTTATAAAATCAGCAAATATTCTATCATCGTCCAACGAATCACTATAGTATCGGTCGTATCGTACATCCTTTGATGAGCGGTTAGCGAGACTTCATCTCCTGTCTGATGTCAGCTATCGGCAAAACATGTCCAGCTGGTCCATTACACTTCAATAAGATGCAATGCATCAACACACATGAGAGTAAAACCCTCCGACTGGAAGCTCAAGAGGTTTTCCAGGTGAGTCTGGAGCCCAAAACCTGGAAACCCCATGGACGGAGTCCTTTTGGAGGTGACTACTTCCTGGAGGCCTCAGTAATACCAGCCAGTCGCCTCCTGATGGCTTCAGAGGAGAGAAGACGCCCCGCGGCCGAACCGACCGTGCGTCGCACCACCATGGAGAGGAAAGTATTGCATCAAGCTAACGTGCAAAAGACTATTAAAAACAATGCTCTGGTATTAATACATGTTGCGCAATCCTACAGCTTGAGCCCTTAAGAGACGCGGCGGTGCCAAGCTACAGGAGCGAGACAGTTTGGCATCCCAGTGACGACAAAGCGTGACTCATGTTCTGCACACGACTGTACGCCTATAAAAATCCCCCCTTCACACATTCATGCTTTCATTAATTGAGCGTCCACATCGTCCAAAAATGGAAAAAACGTGCTCTCGTCGATCTTATTATTGCTTATGATAGATAGTCAAACAGGATTAGGAATGGTTATTTATTTGTAGAGCAGTGAAGTCATTTCAGGGAATGTTGGGGGAATTTGGAATGAGAACATTTACCCGCAAAAAAAAGATATCGTTATGTTTTGGATGCTATTTTGTGTTTTTGTGCAAGACAAAGACTCCATTTAGGATTCAAAATGCAATGTATAGGACTTTTTCTCTTAAATCCTTTGGTGTCCTCCTCCTCCTCCTCCTCCTCCTCGGCCACCACATTCGCAGAGTGAACTGCATCCAGGAAATCCAGCGGGGCTATAAACCGACGTGCAACGTCCTCGGCATTGGCAGATTTATAGCTCGAGGGAGAACGCCGTGTCTTCAAACCTGCTCGGCGACCGTGAACTTCAACTTTAAGTTCGGCGGTGTTATGAAAAAAGAAAAGAAAAGAAAAGAGGCAGGAATGTGCTCACAGAGGACCGCTGGAGTGGAATCTTTGCCGGGAATTTCCCACTCTGGCGAGCGCGCGCTGCACGTGCGCGACCGCAGCGGAATGAGTACAAACAAGTCGGACGGACTCAGGTGCACGGCTCTTTTCGAGGAGGTTAACGAGTGGTTGCCGTGGCGATAGGTGCCAAGGAAGTCTCTCCTTTGTTCCTTAGCTGTTGTGCAGTTATGAATCATTAGCTGGACGAGTTTCATATATTCGGGGAAGGACACGCTGTACTGCAGTGGGAGCAACACGCCACTCAGACACGCTGACTCACTCTCAATAAGATGCAATGCATCAACACACATGAGAGTAAAACCCTCCGACTGGAAGCTCAAGAGGTTTTCCAGGTGAGCCTGGAGGCCAAAACCTGGAAACCCCATGGACGGAGTCCTTTTGGAGATGACTACTTCCTGGAGGCCTCAGTAATACCAGAGTCAGTCGCCTCCTGATGGCTTCAGAGGAGAGAAGACGCAAAAGACTGTTAAAAACAATGCTCTGGTATTCTTAAATAAACTCTAGTAACCTCTTGTTGCACGGGGAGCGTCGCTGCATCGGGATCACTTTTCAGGATCGCGAAGCGTTAACAATGTGCAGAGCCTGCAGCGCTTCACGTGGACCGAGCAGTTGTGACCACCGCTGACCTCCAGGAGCACCGCTCCGGAGAGGCCGCTTCTCTCCTTCTGAAATCCCCCAAACTTTCCCCCAGCCAGCTCCTTCCTCCCGGCCCCCGGGACGCCGCTCGGCGCAGGCCTCCCGTGATCCGCTCCGCAGCCACAGCTGGCGAAGCGGTCGTTAACGCCGACCATGTGCTTTCGGCCTGATTGCTTTTCCAGGGCCCGAGCGGAGGGGAAGTGTTACGCGGAGGGCGGGGGAGGGGAGGCGTGCCGGGAAGCCGGCCCAGATGTGTGCAGTAGCAGCCAGGCGCACATCTGCAATCGTTTGAACTTACTGGGGGAATTCCTCGCTGCGCCTTTCCATATAGTTCCTCAATTTCGGGACAATGAGTCGCTTGACCGCCTCCCTTCTCTTCTTCCTCTCGTGTTTCCCTCCGGGTGTCGGGAGCCGTTTCCCCCACAGACGGAGGCTCAGCCGGCCTGGTGGCGGCTCCCGGAGGCGTGGGACAAGTCCTTCTGTGAATACTCAGAGTACCAGGGACGAGATGCAGACACAACAGGCACTCAACGTGGAGTCGCACTTTGGTCCCGGGCTTTGAAACCTCACGTGTCCTCTCAGGGACGAATGAAGAAGATGCAAAGATGCAAAGTCTCAAAGTCCGCCCCAGGAGACACAGGCCCTGCTTGCCGAAAAGCCTCCAAAACGACAGAGTTTTGGGTTGAATCGAACAAAAAGGGCTATAAATATCTATATGTTTGCAGCGTGGGTTGACCAGAGCAGAAGCAGAACGGGGAGTTTCCTCTCCTCCGGGACGGGGGAGATGTCCTCGTATTAGCGCTTCAAGGTTTGGGGACAAGATGTTCTCCAGAGGACGGAGATCTACCCGGAGACGCAGCATCTCGGTGTCCTCCGGGGGCCGAGGCAGTCTGGGCCGCGGGGCCACAGAAGCGTGATGAAGGGCCTGCATCGTTCTCTCGATGAAATCATGTTCTGTTATGTGTGTGTGAGTGGGTGTGTGTTTGAGTTTAGTTCGATCAAAATATACAACAATCAGAATTCAACAAAAGAAGAAAGTGGCCGACCCAAAGGGTCGAGGCTGAAGCTAACTAGCTTATAAGAGCCCTAACCTATGATTTCTCAAAAAAACTTATTTCAAAGAACCATATATATACATACACATATATACACTTATACATACATACACATACATATATAAAACCAAAACAAAACAAACCAGAAATTCAAGAACTTTTCCCCATTAAGCGTTTCTTCTTCTGCTTCATCGATGCTGTTACGTCTTTACTTCTCCAGAGTCATATCTTTAATTTTTTTTCTTGAATATCACCAGATTTGGACTTTCTTTGATGTCATCAGTTAAAATATTCCACCGTTTCACCCCACAGACAGAGATGCTCATGCTTTGTAGAGTCGTATGAGCAGTCCTTCTCTGTGTGTGTGTGTGTGTGTGGGTATGCAGGTGAAATCTTCCCATTACACAGTACTGTAATGGTTACAGGTACTGGAACCCAAAAGCACGACACGTAAACAGGGATGCAGGAGGAGGATCTTTACTTGGTGATTCAGGCGGGTCAGAACCGGGTCGTCCGTCAAACAGGGCAACAAATCCAAAAAGGGGCCGGCCAAGATCTAAAGTCGGGTCAACAGGGTCGTAACGGGAAGATCAGATTTAGTATTTAGGAATTCGATGGAGAGTTTGGTAACGACACACAAGACAACCTGTCAGAGGACGAGTGGAAGTGAGGGAGCTAAAGAGGGAGGGGCTAATGAGGGGAGGGGCTGCAGGTGAGACGGGCGTGAGGACCAGGTGAAGGGAACGAGCCAATCAGGTGAGGAGGACAGGATCTGGAATGACAGGAGAGTTCATGAAGCACGATGAAGATAACGATGAAGGCGAGGAGGTCGTGACAGCTCCCTGACCCGTCTGACCCGCTGACATCAAGTGGGTGTTGATACTGTGATGGATGCACATACCTAGTATGACACTGTTGAATATCTATCCTCTCCACGGTGGCAGATGGAGATGAAGGACACGCTGAGTCATGGTGACCATCACCGTGGAAACCCTGGTGAGGAGGAGGTGCTCCCATTGGTCGGTGGAGGACGTGCCTCATGTGCTCCGTTCATCCAGTGGACTTGCTTTAGTTTGGGTTATTTTAAAATGTTCTGCAGGTACATGAAAACAACTCACTCACAAACATAACTCCTACAGGTGAGATTTGAACAGTTTTGTAGTGCATTACTTTTTTATTTTGATGGATTTCTTTGATGTACTCTGAAGAACATTCCTGAGCTTAAGGCCCGCCAGTCCGTTCACAGCTCACTGGTGTTGATGTCGAGCCCTGAAAACCTTCTTTTACATCTCCATTTCATTTTTATTTCCCTTTATTTATCATTTATTTTGTCAACTTTATCAATACATGAGCTGCTGGTGATCACACGGCCTTCACATGACCCTCCAGCCACCTGCACCAGAGGACTGGTCCCTGAGATAGGAGCTAGTGCCAGGGACTTTCCACAGCCCAGCGTGTGTGTGTGTGTGTGTGTGTGTAGTGCATGTCTCTGTGTTTGGGTGTGTGCACGCAGACAAAGACGACATGCAGAGAAGCTTTCTGCAGACGTGTGACCGAGAACATACATGTAAACGGTTTCCACGCACATAGAAACGTGTGTGTGTGTTTCAGATGATCCTGTCTTAGTACCACGGTGGGGACATTCACGAGGCTGCGAGGGAGGGTTTGCACATGTTGGCCGTGTGGCCTGCAAACTGTTTCATGAGCATGATCGCAACTCTGAACACATGGAATCAGACAACTAAGCAACGCCTGCGGAGCGGCAGTCAGTCTGCAGAGTCTCCGTCCTGTGTTTCTACGCGGCGGCCCACGGAGGAAGCTGAAGGCTGAGGGGGGGAGACAGGAGGCCGATGTGCTGGAAATCCCCCTCAGCGGCCCGTCTGAGACCCCCGGGGCTGAGGCCCGCCTCCAAGGGGCTGAGGCCCACCTCCAAGGGGCTGAGGCCCCCATCCAAGGGGCTGAAGCCCACCTCCAAGGGGCTGAGGCCCACCTCCAAGGGGCTGAGGCCCACCTCCAACGGGCTGAGGCCCCCATCCAAGGGGCTGAGGCCCACCTCCAAGGGGCTGAGGCCCACATCCAAGGGGCTGAAGCCCACATCCAAGGGGCTGAGGCCCACCTCCAACGGGCTGAGGCCCCCATCCAAGGGGCTGAGGCCCACCTCCAAGGGGCTGAGGCCCACCTCCAAGGGGCTGAAGCCCACATCCAAGGGGCTGAGGCCCACATCCAAGGGGCTGAGGCCCGCCTCCAAGGGGCTGAGGCCCACCTCCAAGGGGCTGAAGCCCACATCCAAGGGGCTGAGGCCCACCTCCAAGGGGCTGAGGCCCGCCTCCAAGGGGCTGAAGCCCACATCCAAGGGGCTGAGGCCCACATCCAATGGGCTGAGGCCCACCTCCAAGGGGCTGAAGCCCACATCCAAGGGGCTGAGGCCCACATCCAAGGGGCTGAGGCCCTCATCCAAGGGGCTGAGGCCCACCTCCAAGGGGCTGAAGCCCACATCCAAGGGGCTGAGGCCCACATCCAAGGGGCTGAGGCCCTCATCCAAGGGGCTGAGGCCCACCTCCAAGGGGCTGAGGCCCACATCCAAGGGGCTGAGGCCCACCTCCAAGGGGCTGAGGCCCACCTCCAAGGGGCTGAGGCACCCATCCAAGGGGTTGAGGGCCACCTCCAAGGGGCTGAGGTCCACCTCCAAGGGGCTGAGGGCCACATCCAAGGGGCTGAGGGCCACTTCCAAGGGGCTGAGGCCCTCATCCAAGGGGTGGCTGCGGTCCTCCCCACGCGCCCTCCTTCCTCTCTCTGCGTCTCACTGCCCCTCGGCTTCCCCTCGCAGAGGTGTCCATGCATGTGTCCTTCCCCACTGAAGAGGGGAGGAGACGGTCGAGGTGAAACCAGTAACCCACACGGAGACATGGAGGGGCAACTGGAACCCCAAACGGTTCTTTAAAGAACAATGTCCTTTAAGAGTTCTTCAAAGAACCTATACAGGTCTCTCAAAGAACCTTAAAAGATGTTTCTTTAAGGCACCATTTCTGGTGTTTTTCATCCACAAGACAAACTGAAAGTAACCGGCATGCCACTTGATGAACAGTCACACAGGTGTAACAGCACACCTGGCAGTCAGGTGTGGTGCAGTGTGCTGTGTGGTGAGATGGGGAGTGACTCGGGAAAAGGCTCGTTAAACCGGTCTCCTCAGAGCCCCCCCCCCCCCCCCCACACACACACACACGCTCAGAGCCAGAGGAATGTCACGTATGCTTTATTGGAAGCCAAGGGGCTGAGGGGGGATGGCATCGTGAATCCTGGCTCTTCCCTCTACTGCTCATGTCCTGCAGCGTCCTCTCGGCTGCAGCACGACTACAGGTTGCAGAGACCAGAGACCAGAGACCAGAGACAGACAGACGGACGGACGGACGGACGGACGGACGGACGGACGGACGGACGCACGCACGCACGCACGCACGCACGCACGCACGCACGCACACGCACATACGCACACGCACATACGCACACGCACACACACACGCAGGGTTTAATTATCAGATTTGGAATTCAAACACAAAAAAATTAGTGCTGTGAAAAATAACGCGTTAACTCAGTTAATCCAATTACAGGTTTAACTAGTTTTTTTTTTTTTACGCATTTAACGCATGCGCAGAATGAGCTTCCAACCCGTCTGTTGTTGGTCGTTGGGACGAAAAAAAAGTCACTTGCAAAATGAGCTTCCAATCCACCACTTCAATCTGAACTCTGTCCGCTCTCATGCAGACGGTCTGTTCATCGGTAATGATCCTTCCGCAGGTTCACCTCCGGAAACCTTGTTACGACTTTTACTTCCTGTAGATCAGGGTCTCAACACGTCGATCGCGACCTGCCAGTCGATCGCGGCGTAGTGTCGGTAGATCAATGACATTAAAGAGATTGGCCCGCCCCCTGACATGTTCTCTATAGCACGTCTTTGTTCTTTTATTAAACTAAACGTCTGTTGTTGATCGTATCTCCACAGCAGCATGTCATTTCTGTCTCTTCGCGTTGCGTTAACACTTATCGATCTCCATCTAGCGTGCCACAGAGCTCCGTGCGCGCGCATCGGGACCGAGCAAAAAAAAAGTCACTTGTCAATCTGTCCACCTTTAGATTGTATCATGGTGGAGTTAATGGTTGACAAACAAGAGAAAAATGCTCTGTTTAACCCTCCTGTTACCTTTACATTTACTAACATATTTTACCCTCGGGGTCAATTTGACCCCAGCAATTAAAACCTCCAGAAAATTATTAGAATTAATATTGTTTCCCAAGTTTAAGTGTGAGGTACTTTATGTTTGTTTGTTGACTACCTAAATAGCCCTTTAAATAAATAAAAAGTTGATATTTCTGATATGTTTGACACAGTGAAAAACAGCCTGGGGTCAAATTGACCCCAAAGAACACCGACATTAAACATTGAATGGGGTCAAATTGACCCGAAAGGTAACAGGAGGGTTAAACATTCTGTTTAGGATGAAGATGTATTAATGTTCCATATGGAAGAAAACTGCTAAATAACTGCTGAGTTGCAGCACCATTGTATAGAAGAATGTATAAATGTATATATCCGTCTTTTGTCATAAATCTCTATGTTCTCACAAAATATACCGAGAATATCGGTAATATGTGATTAATCATGATTAATCCACAAAAACCTGTGATTAACCCGATTAAAATTTTTAATCGTTTCACAGCCCTAAAAAAAATGCAACAGACATTAAAATCATGTTTTTCATCGATAATATTTGATTTTTCACTATTTTATCAGAGTCTCTGACATTATGTGCTTTATTTTCACATTTCCAACTCTATCAATAATATATATATATATATAATTATTTTAATTTGATATAAATACTATTTTCAGCATAC
Organism: Pseudoliparis swirei; assembly: GCF_029220125.1. Taxonomy (NCBI): domain Eukaryota; kingdom Metazoa; phylum Chordata; class Actinopteri; order Perciformes; family Liparidae; genus Pseudoliparis; species Pseudoliparis swirei. The sequence goes on along the minus strand of NC_079399.1, from coordinate 22,677,404 downwards.
ATATTTCATACATATCATATCAATTAAAAAGAAGAAGATATTATGTAGATATATATATATAATCTTATTTTTAAAATGTTATATAAATACCATGTTCAGCATACATATCATATGTGGTACGTTGTCTGAGCCTGAGTGGCGCTACTGGCCCTCAGGAGCCCCATCGAGTCTCTCCTGTTTCATCCGGTGCTGCCCTCTAGTGGACAAACTGTGGACACGTCGGTTTGCCTGTTCCATCTTCTCTCCACTGAGCAGTGGGGTCTTTATGTGGACCCAAACACGTGGGAACTACGGGTGCATACAGATGTAACTCTCTGTTTCCATGAGCAGTCACATGTTGATGTGAATGAAATCCACTGGAAAACAGCAGTTTTAATTTGGGCCTCGATTGAGGCCAAAAGCTAAGGTTGACTTTGTGTTCACAGCTCGTCAAAGACTGAGGGGGAAAAACCCTCAAACAGTAGTGAAGACATTTAAAAGAATTATTTAAACCTCCATTTAACTAGCTGAGTCCCATTGACTCGCAGAATCAGTGACTTCTATAAAACCCATTTTTATAGAGAAGCTTTTAAGTGATGTCGTCCTTTCATGCAGAACTTTGGTTCCCCTAATTTAGTTTGTCTGTTTTTAATTTAAATTGAATTTTTTAAATCTTATATTTGTATATTACTTTTCTTTTTGTTTTGCTTTGACTCTCTGTAGAGCACTTTGTAAACTTTGTTTTTAAAGGTGCTGTACAAATAAAGTTATTATTATTACTGAGATTAAAAATCTCTATTTCGAGGGTGACCTGGACTCGACAGGCCTCAGAAACACAATGACAAACAAAAAACACACAACAACAGTGAAAAGAATATAAAAGTGAATAACTAGTGACATAACTAGTGAAAGTAAAAGCCCAACGGAGTTTATTGACATGCTGACAACCTCTTGTACAGCGTCTGAGGGGAGTTTGTGATATTGGGCTGTATGAAATAAACTGAATTAAATAATTGATCATGCCAATGTCTATAATTGTATATTATATATTGTGTATATGTTGTTTTTTGTGTATATATTTTGTTTTCCTCTATATATTTTAGTATTAATATTTAGTAGTTAGTGTTTTATTTGTATCTTTTATTAATGCTCTAATGTGCAGCCGCTGCTGTGATCCTGAAATGTCCGCACTGTGGGACTAATACAGGATTATCTAATCTTATAACACAGATCCCACTCTGAGGCCTCCGGCACGCGGGGATCTTGTGATGTGTTCGGCAGCGTGAGAGGTCGAGGAGGTCGTCATGAGGGGTCGAGGAGGTCGAGATGAGGGGTCGAGGAGGTCGTCATGAGGGGTTGAGGAGGTCGTCATGAGGGGTCGAGGAGGTCGAGATGAGGGGTCGAGGAGGTCGTCATGAGGGGTCGTGGAGGTCGTCATGAGGGGTCGAGGAGGTCGTCATGAGGGGTCGAGGAGGTCGTCATGAGGGGTCGAGGAGGTCGTCATGAGGGGTCGAGGAGGTCGAGATGAGGGGTCGAGGAGGTCGAGATGAGGGGTCGAGGAGGTCGTCATGAGGGGTCGAGGAGGTTGAGATGAGGGGTCGAGGAGGTCGTCATGAGGGGTCGAGGAGGTCGAGATGAGGGGTCGAGGAGGTCGTCATGAGGGGTCGAGGAGGTCGTCATGAGGGGTCGAGGAGGTCGTCATGAGGGGTCGAGGAGGTCGAGATGAGGGGTCGAGGAGGTCGTCATGAGGGGTCGAGGAGGTCGAGATGAGGGGTCGAGGAGGTCGTCATGAGGGGTCGAGGAGGTCGAGATGAGGGGTCGAGATGAGGGGTCGAGGAGGTCGTCATGAGGGGTCGAGGAGGTCGAGATGAGGGGTCGAGGAGGTCGTCATGAGGGGTCGAGGAGGTCGAGATGAGGGGTCGAGGAGGTCGTCATGAGGGGTCGAGGAGGTCGAGATGAGGGGTCGAGGAGGTCGAGATGAGGGGTCGAGGAGGTCGTCATGAGGGGTCGAGGGGTCGTGGAGGTCGTCATGAGTGGTCGAGGAGGTCGAGATGAGGGGTCGAGGAGGTCGTCATGAGGGGTCGAGGAGGTCGAGATGAGGGGTCGAGGAGGTCGTCATGAGGGGTCGAGGAGGTCGAGATGAGGGGTCGAGGAGGTCGTCATGAGGGGTCGAGGAGGTCGAGATGAGGGGTCGAGGAGGTCGTCATGAGGGGTCGAGGAGGTCGTCATGAGGGGTCGAGGAGGTCGAGATGAGGGGTCGAGGAGGTCGTCATGAGGGGTCGAGGAGGTCATGAGGGGTCGAGGAGGTCGAGATGAGGGGTCGAGGAGGTCGTCATGAGGGGTCGAGGAGGTCGTCATGAGGGGTCGAGGAGGTCGAGATGAGGGGTCGAGGAGGTCGTCATGAGGGGTCGAGGGGTCGTGGAGGTCGTCATGAGTGGTCGAGGAGGTCGAGATGAGGGGTCGAGGAGGTCGCATGAGGGGTCGAGGAGGTCGAGATGAGGTCGAGGAGGCCGCCATGAGGGGTCGAGGAGGTCGAGATGAGGGGTCGAGGAGGTCGTCATGAGGGGTCGAGGAGGTCGAGATGAGGGGTCGAGGAGGTCGTCATGAGGGGTCGAGGAGGTCGAGATGAGGGGTCGAGGAGGTCGTCATGAGGGGTCGAGGAGGTCGAGATGAGGGGTCGAGGAGGTCGTCATGAGGGGTCGAGGAGGTCGAGAGGGGTCGAGGAGGTCGTCATGAGGGGTCGAGGAGGTCGCCAGATGAGGGGTCGAGGAGGTCGTCATGAGGGGTCGAGGAGGTCGAGATGAGGGGTCGAGGAGGTCGTCATGAGGGGTCGAGGAGGTCGTCATGAGGGGTCGTGGAGGTCGCATGAGGGGTCGAGGAGGTCGAGATGAGGGGTCGAGGAGGTCGTCATGAGGGTCGAGGAGGTCGAGATGAGGGTCGAGGAGGTCGCATGAGGGGTCGAGGAGGTCGAGATGAGGGGTCGAGGAGGTCGTCATGAGGGGTCGAGAGGTGCCATGAGGGGTCGAGGAGGTCGTCATGAGGGGTCGAGGAGGTCGTCATGAGGGGTCGAGGAGGTCGAGATGAGGGGTCGAGATGAGGGGTCGTGGAGGTCGTCATGAGTGGTCGAGGAGGTCGTCATGAGGGGTCGAGGAGGTCGAGATGAGGGGTCGAGGAGGTCGTCATGAGGGGTCGAGGAGGTCGAGATGAGGGGTCGAGGAGGTCGTCATGAGGGGTCGAGGAGGTCGTCATGAGGGGTCGAGGAGGTCGAGATGAGGGGTCGAGGAGGTCGCCATGAGGGGTCGAGGAGGTCGTCATGAGGGGTCGAGGAGGTCGAGATGAGGGGTCGAGGAGGTCGTCATGAGGGGTCGAGGAGGTCGTCATGAGGGGTCGAGGAGGTCGTCATGAGGGGTCGAGGAGGTCGTCATGAGGGGTCGAGGAGGTCGTCATGAGGGGTCGAGGAGGTCGTCATGAGGGGTCGAGGAGGTCGTCATGAGGGGTCGAGGAGGTCGAGATGAGGGGTCGAGGAGGTCGTCATGAGGGGTCGAGGAGGTCGTCATGAGGGGTCGAGGAGGTCGTCATGAGGGGTCGAGGAGGTCGTCATGAGGGGTCGCAGAGGTCGTCATGAGGGGTCGCTGAGGTCGAGATGAGGGGTCGAGATGAGGGGTCGAGGAGGTCGTCATGAGGGGTCGAGGAGGTCGCATGAGGGGTCGAGGAGGTCGAGATGAGGGGTCGAGGAGGTCGTCATGAGGGGTCGAGGTCTCATGAGGTCGAGGAGGTCGCATGAGGGGTCGAGGAGGTCGTCATGAGGGTCGAGGAGGTCGTCATGAGGGGTCGAGGAGGTCGTCATGAGGGGTCGAGGAGGTCGTCATGAGGGGTCGAGGAGGTCGAGATGAGGGGTCGAGGAGGTCGTCATGAGGGGTCGAGGAGGTCGTCATGAGGGGTCGAGGAGGTCGTCATGAGGGGTCGAGGAGGTCGTCATGAGGGGTCGTCATGAGGGGTCGAGGAGGTCTCGATGACCATCTCGGGCTCATGACCTCACGGGCATGAGGTCACCATGGGGGTCGCGAGGTCATGACCTCGATGGTCGAGGAGGGCCGTCATGAGGGTCGAGGAGGTCGTCATGAGGGGTCGTGGAGGTCGTCATGAGGGGTCGAGGAGGTCGTCATGAGGGGTCGAGGTCGAGATGAGGGGTCGAGGAGGTCGTCATGAGGGGTCGAGGAGGTCGTCATGAGGGGTCGTCATGAGGGGTCGAGGAGGTCTCAGGCCTACAGGAGCCTGAGAGGGACACATTGCGCTGGCTGACCTCAGATCAGTCTGTGCACAGATCAACAGGCTCCTTGTTGCCGGTGACATCACTGAGGCTGGACAGCAGGACATTAATACATTAATAAAGATGTCCTCTTTGGACCAGCCGGTTGAACTGAAGAGAAACTGATTCAACAATAATGAATATGAAGACTATGAAGTGGGCCGAACCCCCAGGAAGAACTACAACTTCTTCTTCTTCGTATATTATGACAAATGGACAACGAATATAAAAGTAACACAATGATTATGATTTTTATTAACAGTTCGTGACATGTGTTCCTCACCAAATCAATAGAAAATATGCTTAAGTCAAGTGGTAAAATAAATACATAAATATAAAAAATCTTACAAAACAAAGTTTGAAATGTCAGTTGTCACACACACACACACACACACACACACACACACACACACACACACACACACACACACACACACACACACACACACACACACACACACACACACACACACACACACACACACACACACACACACACACACACACACACGGCTCGCTCCGGTCTTGGTGGTCCAGGTGTTTGATACCCAGGGATGAAGCTGCTCAGTGCTTCCACACACACATCGAGTTCAATACGAGTTAATACAAAAACACAGAGAGCAAATCAACATGTGAGGCGAGTCGGTGCAGCCGGGAGCATCGGGGGGGTCAGGGGGGTCAGGGCCAGCTGCTAGAGCCCCGACTCAAAGGCCGGTGGACGTCTTCAAGCACTCGTGTGTCCGCATCCGTCCCCGACTCGGCGGCCTCGGTGACTCCGGCCACGCGGAGCGCTCGCCGCACAGCAGGAGGTCAGAGAGCTGGAACATGTGGCGAGGAGCCAACATGGAGGCCGCCGACGAGGTCAGAGCAGCCTCATCTCACACACACGTATGTCCACACGCACACGCAACACTTTACCATTGGGTTGTGGATCTCTACACATTTGTTTGTGGACACATTTGTTTGTGGATCGTTACAAATTTGTTTGTGGATCGCTACACATTTGTTTGTGGACACATTTGTTTGTGGATCGTTACAAATTTGTTTGTGGATTGCTACACATTTGTTTGTGGATCACTACATATTTGTTTGTGGATCGCTACACATTTGTTTGTGGATCGCTACACATTTGTTTGTGGACACATTTGTTTGTGGATCGTTACAAATTTGTTTGTGGATCGCTACACATTTGTTTGTGGATCGCTACACATTTGTTTGTGGATCGTTACAAATTTGTTTGTGGATCGCTACACATTTGTTTGTGGACACATTTGTTTGTGGATCATTACACATTTGTTTGTGGACACATTTGTTTGTGGATCACTACACATTTGTTTGTGGATCGCTACACATTTGTTTGTGGTTTTTTGAGACTCCCCTGCCGTGGCTCGATTCGCAAAATGTTTTTTTTCAACACCTATCTGCAGCCAATCAGACGTCTGAGGCGGGAGTGAAGCGAATGCCGCTCCTGTGATTGGTTGAAAATGAGGGCGACATCTGATTGGCTGCAGGTATCTTTGTGAATTGTTCTGTGTGCATTTTAAATGACAGACTGATCCGACCCCGAGACGAGTTCACAACGCGAACACAGCTCCAGCCTCGGCGTGTCCATCGTGACCCCGCCTCCATGTTCTCCATCGCCCAGCCGGTGCTCCGCCGTTGCATCGGGACACAGACGGCCAAACCACCGCCACGCGGCCGCCGTCTGCAGCCGGCGCACACAAACCAAGCGGCGCTCCTTTCTTTAACGGACAGACACACATCGAGAGCGCAGACGGACATTTCTGGCTCAGTTGACGATGGCGGGGACCCGGACGGCGCCGGGAGACGCCCGGCTCTCATCCTCGATCCGACAGGTGACCTCGGGGTGAGCGGCGGTCGGCCGGTCTTCATCCTGCCGAGACGGCGGCCGCTCGAAGGACCGCTCCGCCTCCTCCGACAGGCGCTCCTCCTCCTTCTCCCTCTGGCACACAGAAAGCATCGTGTGACCCACTGATTGGCTCACGGAGGAAAATCATTTAATCGGCCAATCCAGGACCAGAGTCCTGATAAACATCCGGGTCAAGGAGGTGACTTCCTGTTCTGATTGGGTGCAGACAGCGGTGAGTGCAGCGTGCATTACTTTAGGGTGAATTTTGTGTTGTGGACTATACAATATGCTAGCTTAGCGCTTAGCATATTTTGAGTAAATGCTAGACCCCCATTTTGTTTTCGTGCATGTTGTTTTCTTCCCTTTGTTCCCCTTTGGTTGCTGCTGGTAAACATTTTTTTGTGTTGAATGAACTGTTTCTTTGTGACCTTTTGTAAAGGTCAGGTTTTGATGACCACCTTATGGCTGCCGGTCGAGTCCAGGATGGACTTCAAACTCCTCATCACCTACAAGACCCTAAACAACCTGGCCCCTCCCTCTCTCTCTGACTCCTCCCCCTCCAACCCTTTGCCTCAGGTCCGCCGGCACAACCGCTCTGGAGATCATCAGGACCAAGCGCCGGACCTGGGCCGACCGGGCCTTCTCTCAGCAGCTGCCCCCCCCCCACCCTCTGGAACGCTCTACCCATCCACATCCGTCAGGCTCCCACCCGACCATCATTCAAGCCCTCTAAACACACCTTCCAACTCTCTTTCCCCTGCTGACCCCTGACCCCGATACGACCCACACAGCTCCTCCAGTCTGCTTCCCTCTCTTATTGTTCCACACGTCCTGTTTGTTTGTTTTGTCTGCTTTGTTTTTGTTTTGTTTGTCTCTTGTAGATAGATAGATAGATAGATAGATATATACTTTATTAATCCCCAAGGGGAAATTTGTCGATGTGAAGCATCTTTGTGTACCTAGAAAAGTGCTCTAGAAGTCTGAATTATTATTATTACTTGGTATCAGATGGCGAGCTACACACCTGTGTGATCAACATGATGACGGCCCACTTTGACCAAGTTTATTTTTCATTATAAATGTGTGTGTGTTACTTGATTTATGTTAATTTCAGTAAAAAAAAAAACCTTAAAAATGAACTATTTGATTCTGTGTTTTTCCCCCCACAAGAGTTGAGCTCCGTAGCCGAACCCGGTGACGAGTCCGGAGACTTTGGTTAAAAATATGAAAATAGAGCCGCAGGTTACAATCGCATCAGGAAAAGGAGATCACAGCGACGCGGAGCTGTGGGCGACGTAACTCCTTCTTCACCCGGTAGTATTCATCAATGGCGTACTGATATTTGGCCGAGGTTATCCCGAAGAGGGACGCCATCCTCTCGCCCAGGTAGTCGCAGGCTGCAACATCAGAATCAACAACAGGATCAGTGACTCATCCTCATGGAGCCGCGAGCCGAGAGAAGAATGAGGCAGAATCTAAGAGATGAAACGCGTCAGGAGCTCTGTGGCCGAACACAGCGGAGGAACTGCTGTGTGAGCTGGAGGTCAGACAGGTGAGGGAGGCGGTCAGACAGGTGAGGGAGGCGGGAGGAGGTCAGACAGGTGAGGGAGGAGGTCAGACAGGTGAGGGAGGTGTGAGGAGGTCAGACTGAGGAGTGAGGAGGTCAGACTGAGGAGTGAGGAGGTCAGACAGGTGAGGGAGGCGTGAGGAGGTCAGACTGAGGAGTGAGGAGGTCAGACTGAGGAGTGAGGAGGTCAGACAGGTGAGGGAGGAGGTCAGACAGGTGAGGGAGGTGAGGAGGTCAGACAGGTGAGGGAGGCGTGAGGAGGTCAGACAGGTGAGGGAGGAGGTCAGACAGATGAGGGAGGCGTGAGGAGGTCAGACTGAGGAGTGAGGAGGTCAGACAGGTGAGGGAGGCGTGAGGAGGTCAGACAGGTGAGGGAGGATGTCAGACAGGTGAGGGAGGTGTGAGGAGGTCAGACTGAGGAGTGAGGAGGTCAGACAGGTGAGGGAGGCGTGAGGAGGTCAGACTGAGGAGTGAGGAGGTCAGACTGAGGAGTGAGGAGGTCAGACTGAGGAGTGAGGAGGTCAGACAGATGAGGGAGGCGTGAGGAGGTCAGACAGGTGAGGGAGGAGGTCAGACAGGTGAGGGAGGTGTGAGGAGGTCAGACTGAGGAGTGAGGAGGTCAGACAGATGAGGGAGGCGTGAGGAGGTCAGACAGGTGAGGGAGGAGGTCAGACTGAGGAGTGAGGAGGTCAGACTGAGGCGTGAGGAGGTCAGACTGAGGAGTGAGGAGGTCAGACAGGTGAGGGAGGAGGTCAGACAGGTGAGGGAGGCGTGAGGAGGTCAGACTGAGGAGTGAGGAGGTCAGACAGGTGAGGGAGGCGTGAGGAGGTCAGACAGGTGAGGGAGGAGGTCAGACTGAGGAGTGAGGAGGTCAGACTGAGGAGGTCAGACAGGTGAGGGAGGAGGTCAGACTGAGGAGGGAGGAGGTCAGACTGAGGAGTGAGGAGGTCAGACTGAGGAGGTCAGACAGGTGAGGGAGGAGGTCAGACTGAGGAGGTCAGACAGGTGAGGGAGGAGGTCAGACTGAGGAGTGAGGAGGTCAGACAAGTGAGTGAGGAGGTCAGACAGGTGAGGAGGAGGTCAGACTGAGGAGTGAGGAGGTCAGACAAGTGAGGAGCGGAGGAGGTCTCACCTGAGGAGGAGTACGGAGGTCAGGTCAGACGAGAGGTCAGAGGTGAGGCCCCAGGTCAGACTGAGGATTAGACAGGTGAGTGGAGGTCAGTGGAGGATAGATTCACACACACACATACATACAAATAAACACACACCACACACACATCTACAAATAAACACACACCAAGCACACACACACACATGCACACACACCAAACACACACACACTCAAAAAACCGATTCAAGCCCTTCTTCGAGGTGACACATTTAAATATTGTTTGATACATTTAAATAAATCAATTACAAAAATAGATATTTATATTTAATGGGTGTAACACAAAATGTATGAATACTTTCATTTATTAGATTTATTTAGGTTAGATGGTGTGCATATCAACTCAAAATAAATGTGTTTCATTGAGGACTTCCCTTTGCGCATGCGCCTTCTGAAAATCAGTTGTTTGCATGAGGTGAAGACACTTTCATGGCTGTACGGTGGTGTAGTGGCTAGCACTGTTGCCTCACAGCCAGAGGGCCGTGGGTTCAATTCCCAGTCGGGGTGTTCCTTCTGTGTGGAGTTTGCATATTTTTTTAGTTAGTTAGTTTATATTTTGAGTTGGACAAACACAAATTAATTTAATTTAATGAATATCGTTATTTTATTTTAGATGTATTTGATACAAATGAGTTGGACTAACTTAATTACATTGTATTGCACTGATGTGCTAAATTTGAGTTGGAGTTGCATATAATTATTGGATGGAAAACCTGCCAACAATTTAATTGAGTTCATCCAATGAGTCATTTCTTTGAGTGCACGCACGCATGCACACGCACACACATCCTCACACACATGCACACACACACATCAAAATACACACAGACGTCCTCACACACGCCCCCCACCCTCACCCTGGCGCCGTCCCCCGGGGGGGCCAGCAGGTCCCTCCTCTCCGGCTCCTCCTCGTCGGTGCTGTACTCCTCCATCGTCTCCCCGCTGGAGAAGTGGATGACCCTGCGGGGAGCCTTCTCCCGGCGCGCGCCCAGCTCCACGCGCTCACAGCCCGGGGCGGGGCTCCCGGTCTGCGGACACGGCGGGGGGTTACCGGATTATTATCACATTCAAGGGAGTCGGCGGCTAACGCATAACAACACACGCACACACACACATCTCTAGCGCGTCATCACCGACACGGCACCCCGCTGACTGCAGGACCTCACGAGCTGCTACCGACCTGCTGCACGTGCGCGCCCGGCCCCACGGTCACGCTGCCGTTGGTGAGGACCAGGGAGATGTCGGCCATTGTCACCTTCTTCTTTGTATCTGTGGATGCTGCGCCCTCCCCGACGCCTCTCCTCCGCGCGCACGGACCCGGAAGTGCCGCGCGCAACGTCCATAGAGTGACGTCATAGCGTCACGGTAATATCACAACAATATATATAAACGCCTCCAATAATATACAAAAAATGCAATAATCTTTTTAACTATATTGAGAGAAATTGAAATTATTTGGGGAGGAAACTTTAAAATTGCGATAGAAGAGAAGATGGATAGAGTAACACATGAATTCAGACATTAATATGGTTTTATGGACCTTATTGATATCTGGAGAGAATATATACTTAATAAGTAATAATAATCTATCCAACCCACACAGCTGGTCTCTGCTGTTTTAGGATGTTAAATAAATAAATAAATAATTGGATTACCGGAAAATATATGAAAAATTCACGAAAACAATTGGCTGAAATTGTTTGGAATGAATAAAATCTTAAATTAGGAACGGAGTTTATTATATTGAGAAACGGATTTTTAAAGCAACGAAAGATAATCTCAGAACAACAACAATAACACTACGTCATCTCACCTGGAGGAGAAGTGATGTCATCTGGACCATGTGGAGGGGACACATCTGGCCAGAGGAGCCTGGGTGACGTAGGCGGAAGTGAACAAGCTGGAAACGGCACTAAATACTTTTTTAAATTAAGAAACTAGTAACAGTGAGCGATTCTGAAAACACAGACAATATTAATACGTTTCTAATGGACATATAAGAACATTAAATACATAAAACATGAAATACAATCAAACCTTTGTTTAACCCTCCTGTTGCCTTCGGGTCATTTTGACCCGATTCAATATTTAAACATTGAATCGGGTCAAAATTACCCGAAGGCAACACAAGGGTTAATAGAGTTATTAAAGTGTCTGGAAGATTATATATAAGATTATATATCTTCTGGGAATAATACATCCAACTCTTCAACAAGGAAACATTAAAAACAGATTATCTAAATTTTGAGAATTGGAGAATAATCTGTTCACTAAGATATTTGGTCTTTCCTGAAAGGTTGAATGACGATGTTATTCATTTATATGTGTTGATTTTTATAAAGCGTTTAACACAATAAGTCAAACATGCAGTCATAATGTATTAAATGCTTTCGTTTGTGAACCAATTTTAAAAGCTCTTTAATATTGTTTAAGGCCACAGCTCACACAGTATAAGTAAAGATTTTAAATGTGACAATACAAGTTTATTAAGTCTTATTTATATAAATATATAAATATATACATATATCTAAATATATATATATATACACATATATACAACCTCGTATCACTGTAAACCCAAAGAGCTTGTGAATCGAGCCAAGCCTGAGTTTCCATGTCTTCACCACTAGGGGTCAGTAGAGATCCACAGCCCACAGCACCGCGCTGTGTCCGGGTCGAGCAGGATTGGTTTCTGCATCCTGAGCCTCATAAATCAGCAGAAGCGTTTTGAGAATCAATTATCGGTGTTTAGTTATGCGCTCTCACCCCGGAGAGCTGCACAGCGAGAATTCACTAGAGGTCCCTCTCCCAGAACGATGATGTCATCGACGTCAACGCTGACTGCTTATAAAGAATGAACGTTGGCCTGAAGAACAAATGGAAATCAGCTCCAGTCCAAAAGCGTTTTTTATTAGTTCTGATCCCTCATCTCCAGAATATCCTTGGTTTATCCCACAAATATATTCATATGTATGAAACTATATAAAAATGTTACGTTTTACAGGCTCACCTCGTTAGTGTGCGTTGTGTAGCGCTCCTCATTGGCTGCCTCCTCTTTCCCATTAACGACGGCCTGCAGCCCGTCACCGGGTCGCTCGGGTCAGCCGCTGATTGGACGAAACGTTATTAATCTGGAGCCGTCAAAAATCATGGATTTATCCAAAGGGTAAAATCACGAGCTCTAAAAGGGGTCTGTTGCATCTGAAGAAAAGAGCTGAGGCTGCAGGTCCTAATCTGCTGAGCAGGTAAAAAATACCACCCACTCCTCCTCTCTACCTCCATCTGCTGATGCCCCGCCCACTCCTCCTCTCTCCCTCCATCTGCTGATGCCCCGCCCACTCCTCCTCTCTACCTCCATCTGCTGATGCCCCGCCCACTCCTCCTCTCCCCCTCCATCTGCTGATGCCCCGCCCACTCCTCCTCTCTACCTCCATCTGCTGATGCCCCGCCCACTCCTCCTCTCTCCCTCCATCTGCTGATGCCCCGCCCACTCCTCCTCTCTACCTCCATCTGCTGATGCCCCGCCCACTCCTCCTCTCTCCCTCCATCTGCTGATGGCCCGCCCACTCCTCCTCTCTCCCTCCATCTGCTGATGCCCCGCCCACTCCTCCTCTCTACCTCCATCTGCTGATGCCCCGCCCACTCCTCCTCTCTACCTCCATCTGATGGATCATGGAGGTCTGGATCGTGGTCCATGCTACCAAGTATTCATACACTCTGTCATACTCATTGAATGTGTTGTAACTCTGTAATGATTCCTTCTGGTCACATGACATCTATTGTTCATCTGGTCACATGACATCTATTGTTCATCTGGTCTCATGACATCTATTGTTCATCTGGTCTCATGACATCTATTGTTCATCTGGTCACATGACATCTATTGTTCATCTGGTCACATGACATCTATTGTTCATCTGGTCACATGACATCTATTGTTCATCTGGTCTCATGACATCTATTGTTCATCTGGTCACATGACATCTATTGTTCATCTGGTCACATGACATCTATTGTTCATCTGGTCACATGACATCTATTGTTCATCTGGTCACATGACATCTATTGTTCATCTGGTCACATGACATCTATTGTTCATCTGGTCACATGACATCTATTGTTCATCTGGTCACATGACATCTATTGTTCATCTGGTCACATGACATCTATTGTTCATCTGGTCACATGACATCTATTGTTCATCTGGTCACATGACATCTATTGTTCATCTAGTCACATGACATCTATTGATCATCTGGTCACATGACATCTATTGTTCATCTAGTCACATGACATCGAGTGTTCATCTGGTCACATGGCATCTATTGTTCATCTGGTCACATGACATATATTGTTCATCTAGTCACATGACATCTATTGTTCATCTAGTCACATGACATCTATTGTTCATCTGGTCACATGACATCTATTGTTCATCTGGTCACATGACATCTATTGTTCATCTGGTCACATGACATCTATTGTTCATCTAGTCACATGACATCTATTGTTCATCTAGTCACATGACATCTATTGTTCATCTGGTCACATGACATCTATTGTTCATCTGGTCACATGACATCTATTGTTCATCTAGTCACATGACATCTATTGTTCATCTGGTCACATGGCATCTATTGTTCATCTGGTCACATGACATCTATTGTTCATCTGGTCACATGACATCTATTGTTCATCTGGTCACATGTCATCTATTGTTCATCTAGTCACATGACATCTATTGTTCATCTAGTCACATGACATCTATTGTTCATCTGGTCACATGACATCTATTGTTCATCTAGTCACATGACATCTATTGTTCATCTGGTCACATGGCATCTATTGTTCATCTGGTCACATGACATCTATTGTTCATCTGGTCACATGACATCTATTGTTCATCTGGTCTCATGACATCTATTGTTCATCTGGTCACATTACATCTATTGTTTATCTGGTCACATGACATCTATTGTTCATCTGGTCACATGACATCTATTGTTCATCTGGTCACATGACATCTATTGTTCATCTGGTCACATGACATCTATTGTTCATCTAGTCACATGACATCTATTGTTCATCTGGTCACGTGACATCTATTGTTCATCTGGTCACATGACATCTATTGTTCATCTAGTCACATGACATCTATTGTTCATCTGGTCACATGACATCTATTATTCATCTGGTCACATGACATCTATTGTTCATCTGGTCACGTGACATCTATTGTTCATCTGGTCACATGACATCTATTGATCATCTGGTCACATGACATCTATTGTTCATCTGGTCACATGACATCTATTGTTCATCTAGTCACATGACATCTATTGTTCATCTGGTCACATGACATCTATTGTTCATCTGGTCACATGACATCTAATGTTCATCTGGTTACATGACATCTATTGTTCATCTGGTCACATGACATCTATTGTTCATCTGGTCACATGACCTCTATTGATCCTCCACTGTTTCTCTCCTGAAGGTTTCTTCCCTTTTTTCCCTGTGAAAGGTTTGTTATTATTTTCTTGGAGTTAGTCCTGATCCGATGTGAGGTCAAAGGTCAGGGATGTGTATATGTACATATTGTAAAGCCCTCTGAGGGGAGTTTGTAATATGTGATAATGGACTGTACAACATGAAGTGAGCTGCATGTTATTCTCACGTTGAGCCTCTACACGTTGTCCTGGACTGCACAGCTCAGATCTGCTCGTTGTTTTTAATTCCCCTGTGACTTTAAGAGATGTTCTGGAAGGTGTTGGGACAGAATTACCGCCGCCAGAAAGCCGCAGTAACTCAAGTTTATGATGGCTTTTGTCAGAGAGCACTTGGACTTTGATTGGATTCTCACCTTAAACTGCCCTCTCCGGGATTCACTGGGAAGTGCCATGAAATCACCTGTCGGAGGCTGAGCTGTTGTTTCATGCAGATGGGATTAGATCGGAGCGCTCTCCTCCCGACCGGAGCCGGATGAATGGTCCGGGACGAGACACGCCGGCATCGACCCGGCGGAGGCGGCGGGCTCGTGGACGCGTCCCAGTGAAGGCCTCGACTGCCGCAGAGCACGAGGGTGGAATGGGCTTTTAAATCAGGATTATGGAGCCGATGGATAATATTCCTCAAGCGTGAGCAGAATTCATTCATGCTTCACAAGTAGTTCTACAAGTGCATATTAAACGGAGCGTTCGCTCCGTGGATCGGGCGTCTCGCCGCTCCGCGTGGTTTGGAGTATTTACGGCTGCATGGATGCGGTTCCACCGAGGCGGTGAGAGCCGATGTTCCCCATCGTGGTCGATCCCGCTCGGAGCCGCGTTACGGGAACGCCGAAAGGCTCGAGTGATAACGCCATTTCCACCATTTTGTCGATTTTTTCACTTTTATCAAACTTTTTTTTTATAGATTAGATTCGACTTTATTGTCATTACACAGAAGTACCGGGGCAACGGAATGCAGTTAGCATCCAACCAGAAGTGAAAAGCAGAAGAGTGCAGAGAATGTGCATAATGGTAATATAAATATAGATAGTGTGATATAAGATATAAGTGTCATGAACAGTAAGAACATGAGCAGCAATAATGGTGATAAGTGCAGATGTGATATAGATACGTGTGGAGTGCAGGTGAAATACAGGTGAAGGTGGCAGGAGAAGTTATAAATGAGGTAGGAGACATGATAAGATATAAATAAAATGAATATGGTCAACAATTTTAAATGAATAGATATAGACAAATGAACAATATAGTGCAGATGTTCAGATCTCAATCATAAGTGTAACTTGAGCTCTCAGGTGAGGGCGAGGACTGAGCCGACGTCCCGCATAGGTGAAGAATTATAACCTGAGACTCGGCCCCGCCCCTTTCTCTGAGACCAGCTGACCCTCATCAGCTTCATGTTCATCATTCCCGAAGAAAAACATTATTTTAGAAAATTAATGTATCATCCGTTCACCTGGTAAAGAAGAAGTCTTTGGATTATAAAAATACATCAAATGATTTGTAATTAAAACTAAATATGTCTCTAATACCCAAGTGATACTAAATAAAGATAATAATAATAACTTTATTAATATAGCACCTTTAAAAACAAAGTTTGTTGTGCTCTACAGAGAATCAAGGCAAAACAAATAGAATCGTACGATACAAATATAAAATGTTTTTTTAAAATTAAAATGATAAAATTTATGATTGAAACCAAAGTTCTGCATAAAAGGAAGACATCACTTAAAACCTGTTCTATAAAAATGGGTTTTAAGAAGTGATTTAAATGAAGTTAAATGTTCATAAAAACACAGCAGACGTCTTCAAATATTTGATTTGATACTTTTCATACTTTCTTCCTTTCACTTCTCACGAACAAGTTTATTATAGTCAAACATAATGAATCCTTTACTGGTGAATTCACCTGTACAAAGTGAAAAGAGAAAAAGAAATCACACAAAGACGGATGTCAGGGTCCCCCGCCGTAGAGATTCGGTTGGTTGCAATCTGCCAGCTCACCACTAGGTGTCTCTAGACCCACCGCACGCTCCTGTTGGGCCCTCATTGGGCCCTCATTGGCCTCTCTCTGGAGCTCAAGGTCATCGTCAGTATGACCGTGTTTCTTTTTATACTCGTATTATGACTTATATTTATAACTCTGCCTTTTTTAAATTTGTCTAAAAGGCATTCGAAGAGTTAAACGTGCCGAGAGCCAGAGAGTCTAACTCAAACATGTGAGAGGCCCTGAACACACACAACTATTACGGCTTAAATTAATAACTTTAAAATGTTTTTTATTACTTATTTTTAATCGTATGTATTACTAACTTTTAATGTGCTGTACTGCAGCTTCTCATTGTGTGTATTGTGTGTTCTTCTGACCACATTTCTGTGTAGTGTGTCTTATCCTGGACTGTTGTTATTGTTTCATGTTTGTTATTGTTTTATGTTTGTTATTGTTTTATGTTTGTTATTGTTTAATGCTTGTTATTGTTTCATGTTTGTTTGATGTCTGTTATTGTTTTATGTTTGTTATTGTTTGTTGTTTATTATGGTCTGTCAAGGGACTACAGATGCTAATTAGCCGTGTAGCTAATCTGCTACAGAGCATCAAATGGTGACGTTTATGTTTGAACTGTACATGGTCTCTTTAAATATAGATAATAATAATCATTTAAAAACAGAAAGAACAACGTTGATGGCAGACTATTTTTTCAGTTGTAAGCTTGTTAGCTAATTAAGCTAACGGGGTAATCTGAGTCCGGCTGCTTTGTTTACGTGTCCAGTTTTACGTGTATTAAAGGTGCAGTGTGTGGGGGATTTAGTGCCATCTAGTGGTGAGGCTGCAGATTGCAAGCAACTGAAACTGAACATGTGCGTAAGAGAAGTGTGCAAACCCCCTGTTTAGAGCCGATGTTTGTTTGTTATTGTAACAATATGGCGTCTCTCCTCCCTCCTAGTGACCTTTGCCCTCTGTCGGTCAATATGTATTTAGAGATGAACGGCTCATTTTAAGGTCACAGAATAAATTATTTTAGGGGATTTATACTCACGTTTTTAGTATTATAATTCTGCCAAAAAGGCTGCACACTGATCCTTTTAAAACATTATTGTTTTTAAATAATAGTTTTAAACCTGCACCTGATGTAACATTATAGAGGAAAGACTCAACATTGTTTCCACGATGAATCTGGAGGCAGCAGAGATGGTGAGCAGCAGTGGCGGCTGGTGAATTTTTTTGGGGGGGGGCGCAGTTGGGCGACGCGGTTTAAATATCACTCAACAATGAGAAGAAAAGAGGTTTTGAGTAGAATATTGTAAAAAACAAAGCTTTATTTCAAGAACACAGCGTGCTCAACACGGTCCAACAACAACTATCAACACACTGTAACTTTAGCATGAGAGGTTCAGAGCAGCTTTAAGGAACATTGGGTTGGGTTTCAGAGGTTTACAGAATAAAAGAGTTTCACCCTCACATGAAAGAGGTTCAGAGCAGAATAGAGTCAGAAAGAGATCACATGTTACATTGGGTGACAGTCGACCCACTACTGTAAAGAAAAGTAGCCTACTCTCTTTAAAGTGGTCAAACTTCTCCATAACTCTCTGGTTAAAGTCAATCATGTCTGTAACCAGCCCGTTTCATTATTCTGTAGGGAATGTGTCTATTTTTCAGAACTTCTTCGTTGTGTTTTCGATGCCAGTTCGGTCTCCTTCTGCTGCTCTGCTCTGCAAACAGGGTTAGCTTCATGCTGTTAGCGAGTTAGCTCCATGCTCTGAGCTAGATAACTGCGGCAAGATTTGTGCTTTACACTTGTCTGCAGCGCTTTAGATCCCTCCCCCCGTTGTAGTCCAGAGAATTTCAGTCCCAGGACTTTGGAACAACAGACAGGGGAAACTAAACAGCGCATTACTCACTGAGCTCCAGCTAACCAGCTCCGTTAGCTACCTGCTCCCGTAGCTCCGTGGAGCTCTCTGGCTGAGGGAACATACCGGTCTCTGATTGGCCGAATAGTCCAACCACGTGAAATAAGAAACAATGTCATTGGCCAGGGCGCACATTTTTGCGCCCCAAGATTCACGTTTCATCCGCCAATGAGAAGCCGTCCTTGCCGAAACGACCGTGAAATGTTTGCTCGCTGCCGCACACACACGTTGGGCCGGCGCCCCGAAAATGGGGCGGGGCTTCTCTCCGTGATGATGAGTGGCGATATATTATTTATGTCACATTTAACTCAAGTGGTTGTTGACAGGCTGACGGTCTCCCACACACATTTAGCGCGTCAACACGGTATATTTACTAGTTAAATGATTTGGAATATAATGTTTTTTCACAGGATATAAAGAAAAAATTCTTCTTCTTTTTTTTTTCATCTCAAAATGTTAAGAGGGGCGGCGCCCTAGCGCCCTCTATGGACGCACCGCCACTGGTGAGCAGTCATCGTCATCTCAAATATTTCCACATGCCGGTTTCCAAACGGAGGGACGATATGCAAATGAGGAGAGCCTTTAGAAGCTGACATCAGAGCAGCCGCACAAAGGGAATGAGGTGCCAATGGAGAGGGAGAGAATATTAAATACCGATTCACAGGAGATTTGGGCACCGGCTGTGCCGATGAAAGGCTCTCTATGCTTATGGGAGGCAAATGTAACCGCAGCAGAGAGAAGAGCTGCAAAAAGGAGGCGTGAGGAGCGCTGCTCGACACGCCTTGTACAGTTGGGTGGGATGCTGGCGCCGCGAGACGCTTCCGACTTGTTTACGGAGCGTAAACCATGATGCAGGAAAAGCTAACAGCCTCCCAGGACGCACGCTGCATTCAAGAGCTGCTGGTAAACCGGGAGGTTTTACAGTCATTATCAAAGTGGGAGAGACTTTTCTTTTTTCATTAAATATACAGACAGCAATTAGAATATTTCAAACATTTCATGCAGTCATAATTTATTAAATTCTTTCGTTTGTGAACCAATTTAAAAAGCTCTCTAAATATTGTTTAAGGCCACAGCTCACACAGTATAAATGTGACAATACAAGTTTATTAACTCCTTCTTATTTATATATATAGATAAAAATAAATATATATATACATATATATATACACACATATATATATATATACACACACATATATAGATAAATATATACACATATATATATACATATATATACACACATATATATATTTAAATATATATATATATATACATATATATATATAAATATTTACACCTATATATATATATAGGTGTAAATATATATACACACATATATATATACACACATATATATATATAAATATATATACACATATATATATATATATGTATATATATATAGAATATTTACCCACTTCATTATTCATACAGCAGCCAATGGACGCGCGTGGTTTAAAGGTACACGTTGTACACAACACAAAGGAATGTGGCGACGTCTTTGACACATCTAGACGGCTCACTTCAGATCGGTGTGAACTCATTCCAGTTGTGACGTGTGCTGCCGGACATCTATCTTATTTGTAAAACGGTTTTACTCAAACGGCTTGATGTTTGTGGACAGTCATCATTTAAAATCCAAAGTGTTTCACGTGGAGTTTATTCCGTGGATGTGTATGTATTCATAAGAAACAATTATCCCCTTGTATCTAAATCACCACCTCTGACTCGGAGGAGTTCATCTTCTCTAAGTACCCCCCCCCCCCCCAGGAGGAAACTGTCCATCACAGAAATCCATTCCCCATGTCAACACATCCAGTTAACTCTGTGTTTGTACGTCCATATTAATGCATCTCATCACGACTGAATCCACACGGCGGGAGGCCAAAGACATGCCCGCGTTCTGAGGAGCAGAGACTCGTTACGCGCTGCATGTGGAAGAGGAACGCTTCCTTTATGACCTTTTATCTCTATAGCACTGTGACACTAAAAACCTCAAACACAAATACTCTCAGTGCAGAATGACTTTGGAGATATTGAGATCTGCAATATCATGCAGACAGATATTAATATAGTGGAAGGTGGAATGCTTTCAAGAGACACCGACCGTTATTCACAGGTTAAGTGAAGACGGAGAGCTGCAGACATCATAAATAATCATTTTTTGGAAACTATTTTCCTCAGTTTTCCCAGCATGCATCTGGTCACCTCTGTTCTCACATTCATCCTGACATTCAGCCAGGGCAGGGGGCCGGAACCACCAGGCAGGGGGCACCAGAACCAGCCAGGTCCAATGGACCCTATGAGAGTCACAAGGACTCTGGGGAGGAAGTAGAGTTAATAATGTGTGATGGAGAGATGACAATTCATCCATACGGAGAGAGAGGAGAGGAGAGAGGTGCTCAGTGTATCCTAAATGTCCATAAGGAGAGAGGAGAGAGGAGCTCAGTGTATCCTAAACGTCCATAAGGAGAGAGGAGAGGAGAGAGGAGCTCAGTGTATCCTAAACGTCCATAAGGAGAGAGGAGAGGAGATAGGTGCTCAGTGTATCCTAAACGTCCATAAGGAGAGAGGAGAGGAGAGAGGAGCTCAGTGTATCCTAAACGTCCATAAGGAGAGAGGAGAGGAGAGAGGAGCTCAGTGTATCCTAAACGTCCATAAGGAGAGAGAGAGGAGAGAGGAGCTCAGTGTATCCTAAGCGTCCATAAGGAGAGAGGAGAGGAGAGGTGCTCAGTGTATCCTAAACGTCCATAAGGAGAGAGAGAGGAGAGGAGCTCAGTGTATCCTAAACGTCCATAAGGAGAGAGGAGAGGAGAGAGGAGCTCAGTGTATCCTAAGCGTCCATAAGGAGAGAGGAGAGAGGAGCTCAGTGTATCCTAAACGTCCATAAGGAGAGAGGAGAGAGGAGCTCAGTGTATCCTAAACGTCCATAAGGAGAGAGGAGGAGAGAGGAGCTCAGTGTATCCTAAATGTCCATAAGGAGAGAGGAGAGGAGAGAGGAGCTCAGTGTATCCTAAGCGTCCATAAGGAGAGAGGAGAGGAGAGGAGCTCAGTGTATCCTAAGCGTCCATAAGGAGAGAGGAGAGAGGAGCTCAGTGTATCCTAAACGTCCATAAGGAGAGAGGAGAGGAGAGGAGCTCAGTGTATCCTAAACGTCCATAAGGAGAGAGGAGAGGAGAGAGGAGCTCAGTGTATCCTAAATGTCCATAAGGAGAGAGGAGGAGAGAGGAGCTCAGTGTATCCTAAGCGTCCATAAGGAGAGAGGAGGAGAGAGGAGCTCAGTGTATCCTAAGCGTCCATAAGGAGAGAGGAGAGAGGAGCTCAGTGTATCCTAAACGTCCATAAGGAGAGAGGAGAGAGAGGAGCTCAGTGTATCCTAAGCGTCCATAAGGAGAGAGGAGAGGAGAGAGGAGCTCAGTGTATCCTAAGCGTCCATAAGGAGAGAGGAGAGAGGAGCTCAGTGTATCCTAAATGTCCATAAGGAGAGAGGAGAGAGGTGCTCAGTGTATCCTAAAAGCTAAAAACGTTTTTCCGTGATTATCAGATTCTGACTATATTCATGCAGAACTCTCGTGTGTGTGTGTGTGTGTGTGTGTGTGAACACGGACACAGATACACTCATTGTAACAGCTCTTCAACCTGCAGGTAATACCCTGGGCATAGAAAGATCTGCACATGCTGATTTATTGATTGATTCAGTCAGAGCTTTTCTTTGGGCTCAGGAATATAAAATGAGCTCGAATGGATCTCTTAGTGTGTGCATGCTGCATGAGAGAGAGAGAGAGAGATTTTTTTTGATTTTTGAAAAACACTTTATTTACATTTTTTTAGCCATTACGTTTATTTAAAAATGAAGTGTTTTAAAAAATCAGGTTGTTTAAAATAAAGGCAAACAAACAAAACAAAAAAGAGAAAAAAAACAGAAAAACATGTTTTACCGAATAAAAAGTGGTGCAAACACCAGCTCCTCCTCCACCACAGAACAAACAATATCTTTAAAACACCAGCGTTGTTTAAAAGCATCCAGGTCTCCAATGTGTTTATAAAACCTGAACTCCAGCCAGAGTCTGGCTCTGATGTTACAGAGCCACACTGCCCTGGCCTCCTGCCCCTCTCTGTTTTCCACCCGGGACTTTCTCGTTAAATAAATGGCCATTTTGGCTTCGCCGGATAAAAAATTAAGGAGCTGCCACTTTTCTTTTTCCGTTTTTTTGTAGGCAGCTCCCATGACAAAAACCTTCTCTGTAAAAACCACATTAAAAAGACTAAAAACCAATGTTAAAAGA